>NC_133769.1:97995420-98008266 GCF_003597395.2 Chelonoidis abingdonii
GTGATTTGAAGACCTCAAGCTGCAGAGAATCCATCAGCAAGCGACCCATGCCCCACGGCTGCAGAGGAAGGCGAAAAACCTCCAGGGCCTCTGCCAATCCCGCCCTGGGCAGGAAAATTCCTTCCCAACCCCAAATATGGCGATCAGCTAAACCCTGGAGCATGTGGGCAAGACTCACCAGCCAGCACCCAAGAAAGAATTCTCTGCAGTGATATCAGTTTCCCATCCCATCACATCCCTCACAGATCACTGAGCAGACTTATCTGCCGATAATCCAAGATCAATTGCCCAAATTAAACTATCCCATCATAACATCCCTCCATATACTTATCAAGCTTAATCTTAAAGCTAGATAAGTCTTTTCCCCACTACTTCCCTCGGAAGGCTGTTCCGAAACTTCACTCCCCTAGTGTTGAAACCTTCATCTAATTTCAAGTCTAAACTTCCTAATATCCAGTTTGTACCATTCGTCCTCGTGCTACATTAGTAACTAAGCTTAAATAATTCCTCTCCTCCTAACGTTAATCCCCCTGATATATTTTTATATATAGCAAGCATATCCCCCGGGCCTCTTTTGGCAGGCTAAACAAGCCAAGCTCTTTGAGTCTCCTTTCATAAGGAGATTTTCCATTCCTCGGATCATCCTAGTAGCCCGTCTCTGAACCTGTTCAGTTTGAATTCATCCTTCTTAACATGGGACACCAAGAACTGCACACATATTCCAGGTGGGGTCTCACCAGCGCGCGTATATAACGGCACTAACACCTCCTTCTCCTTGCTGGAAAACCTCGCCCGATGCGCAATCCTAAAACCGCATTTTGCTTTTTTTAAACAGCCATATCACATTGGCGGCTCATAGTCATCCTGCTATCACCAATACCCCAGGTCCTTCTCCTCCTCCGTCGCTTCAACTGATGCCGTCTCCCGAATGTATATCTAAATTCTTATTAATGTCTCTACCTGCTGCCTCTGTCTCAATCATGCCCTTCCAACTCTGTGCCCGGCAGTCCAAGCCTCACATCGCACCACAGGCCACCAACAAGGCCTGGGCTGCTGGCAGACCCCTGCCCCTTCCCTCTTCTGGCTTGTTGGTTTCTCTGCTTTAGTCTCCTCTGGAACCTCCCCTTGGAAACTCCCACTGAAACTCCCCTGTTAGCAGCTCTGTTTGCTGGCTCCTGTGCCGCTGCTAGCAGTGCTCTCCTTAGGGATGCATCAATTAATCACCACCATAATCTGCCCAGCATGCCCCACTGGCTTTTTACCAGTCACAGCATGAGAGGACCTGTAAGGTGAATCTACTCTCTCTCACTGAATGAAAATCAGGGAAGACTGGACATTCATTTGCTCCCTCCTGTTTTGATAGTGCTACCACAGGTCTCTAGAGACAGCCCTGAATGTGACCAATAGTGTTGGCCAAGTAATTTAAAAGATTAAAACCTAATGAAGGCAGACTGGATTAATCAGACAGACCACCGCCTAGAGCAATTGGGCTGACAAGGACTTCATAGAAATCATGGTACAGAAGAAAAGTCCAAGTGCAGTATCTACAGTGGCAATTTGTTGATGAAACTTTTGCATAAAAAGCCCTATGACTCTTGTTGAAGTGGCTTTATTTTTGTCAGTGAAACAGATGTGTTTCCTTGCCGAAAGTGGCACTGCAGTGTGTACGCCTCCACTGTTTTGTCAATAAATGTTGCCTTTCACAGAAAAAAAGCAGCGTAGACAAGGCCTTAGTTTCTACCATAGCCATGACTTAGGAATAAAAAACAAAAAACGCCCCCTTTATGATGCAATCCTTCAGATTAAGCATCTATTTCTGTCAACAATGTTCTAGTCGGTGCTGTAAAGATCCATCTGCATAAGCAGGAATTTTACCCAGGTAAGCAGTAGTATCCATTCCACTAGAATCTCTGAAGGATGTTAAACAGAAGCTACTAAAGTTAGACATTTTTGAATCGGCAAACCAGATAACTTGCATCCAAGAGTTTTAAAAGAGCTGACTGAAAAGCTCACTGGACTGTTAATGTTGACTTTCAGTAAGTTCCAGAGGACTAGAAGAAAGCTATGGTTGTACCAAGTTTTAAAAAGGGTAAACAGAATGATCCAAGTAATTATAGGCCTGTTAGCCTGACATCAATCCCAAGAAAGATGATGCAACAGCTGACATGGGACTCGATTAATCAAGAATCAAAAGAGGGTAATGTAATAAATGCAAATCAACACTGGTGTATGGAAAATAGATCCTATCCTATCAAGCAAACTTGGTATTTTTAATAATGAGATTGCAAGTTTGATTGATAAAGATAATAGTGTTGATGCAATGTACTTTGACTTGTTACGATAAAACACCAGAATGATATAAAATTACCATGGCACACATTACATGGATTAAAAACTGGCCAGCTGATAGATCTCAAAATGTAATTATAAATGGGGTCAAGTATCAGAGGGGTAGTCGTGTTAGTCTGGATCTGTAAAAGCAGCAAAGTCCTGTGGCACCTTCTAGACTAACAGACGTTTAGGAGCATGACTTTCATGGGTGAATGCATGTAGTGGATTTCAACAGCTTCCACCCCACCATCAATCTCAGCCTGGACCTATCTACGCAGGAGGTCCACTTCCTAGACACCACGGTGCAAATAAGTGATGGTCACATTACCACCACCCTATACTGAAAACCTACTGACCGCTATGCCTACCTTCATGCCTCCAGCTTCCATCCCAGGCACACCACACTATCCACTTTCTACATCCAAGCACTGAGGTTCAACCGCATCTGCTCTAACCCCTCAGACAGAAACCAAACACCTACAAAATCTCCATCAAGCATTCTCAAAACTACAATACCCACACGAGGAAATAAGGAAACAGATCAACAGAGCCAGACGTGCCTTTAAGGTGGCCATCTCTCAGCAAAAAACTTCAGGACCAGACTCAAAGAGAAACTGTGCTGAGCTCAGTTCATCTGCAAAAATTTGACACCATCAGCTCAGGATAAAAACAAAGACTGTGGATGGCTTGCCAACACTACAAAACCAGTTTCCTCCTCTCTTGGTTTTCACCAACCTCAGCTGCAGAAGAGGCCTCACCCCCCTGAATTGGAACTAACTCGTTATCTCTAGCCTGCTTCTTGCTACATGATAATATACCTGCCTCTGGAATTTCCACTACATGCTCCGACAAAGTGGGTATTCACACCGATGGAATCCACGAAACTCAATGCTTCAAAACGTCTGTTTAAGTCTATATAAGGTGCCCACAAGGATTTTTTTGCTGCTATTATAAAGGGAAATCATAACAAGTAGGTGTGTTTCCAGTGGGATCCTATAAGGGCCTATGCTATTACATTTTATGAATGACCTTGGAAGAAAACAAAAATCATCACTGAATAAAGGTTGAGATAACACAAAAAATTGGGGGAGAGGTTGCAAATGGACAGGTCAACTTGAGAACAGTGATCTAAGATCATTGGCAAACTGGGGCACAAGCAAAAATGTGTGGCTTAATATGGCTAAATGTTAAATGTTATACTCTAGGAACAGAAGAATGTAGGTCATACTTACTAACGAGGGACTCTATCCTGGGAAGCAGTGACCTCGAAAAGATTGGGGGAGGCAATGGTGGATAATCAGCTGAACAAGAGCCACCAAGTGCAACGCTGTGGTCAAAAAAAAAAAGGAAAAAGGCCCCTTCCCCATGCCGATCTTGGGAATTGCATTAACAGAGGAACTCACCGAGTTGGTAGTGAGAGGTTATTTCACCTCTCTGAATTCAACACTGGTGAGACCCCTGCTGAAATACTGTTGTCCACGACTCATGAAGGAATTTACAAATTGGAAAGGGTTATCAGAGAAGAGCAACAAGTATGATTAAAGGATTAGAAATAGACCTTAATTATCAGTTGGTTTCTCAAAACTTTTTGTACTGGTGACCCCTTTCACATAGCAAAGCTCTGAGGTTGGGTGACCTCTCCCTCCCACTTATAAATTAAAAAAAACCACTTAATATATTACATACATTTAATGCCTGGAGGCAAACGTGGGTTTTGGGGTGATGGTGACAGCTTTCCGCAGCCCCCCGCCCCCGTAATAACCTCACAACCCATCTAAAGGGGTCCCTAATCCAGTTTGAGAACGCCTGCCTTAATATAGTGATAGACATTGGAGCTCAATCTATTTAAACTTAAAGAGAAGGTTAAAGGTGACCTTGATTAACAGTCCTAATAAGTATCTACATAAGGGAAATCAAATATTTATCCTAGAGAAAGAAAAGGTATAACGTGAAATCCAATGGGCTGAAAGTTGAAAAACTAAGACAAATTTCAGAACTGGAAATAAGGGGTGTTACATTTTGACAATGAAGGTAATTACCCATCGGGGAACATTCTTACCCAGCTCAATGATGGATTTCCATCACTGACAATTTTTTAAAATCAAGAGTGAATTTGTTCCTTTCTAAAAGATCTGTTCCGAGGAATTATTTTGGGGAAGTTTTCTACGGCCTGCCATTATACAGGTGGTCAGACTAAGATTGATCACAGTGGTCCTCTGGCCTTGGAAATTGGGCCTTGGTTGCCACTGACTCCTCAGAAAAGGAAGAGAGAAAAAGAAGCAAAAGAAGACTCAAATGTCACATTCTTTACAGAATAAAAGGAAAGCAGGAATTACAGCAGTTGTCCCTAAACCCACCTACTCCTTTATTTCATGTGCCTGAAAACCATGAAAAAGTATGTTCCTATCCTCTCAATCCAATCACAACCAAAAAGTCAGATCAGAAGGGGTGTCAACTAGCACTAACATTTAGAAACCATTCAGTAACAACTCATGGTGGACCCATAAAAAAAAAAAAAAAAGAATCTTGTTTACCAATCAATAATTCTGTGTCCTTATAAGTAAATCTGAAAACACTCTCTCTTGGGGATTCTAGTGACAGAGTTCAACAAAATGACAAGAGTTCAGCTGGGCTTGATTAGGAAATCTATGTGAAGCAAGCAAGAGTGACCTGTACATAACAGCAAACGACCCCTTGCAAAGAATAAAGATTTCTAGAACTTTATTCATATAGGCCCTGCACTAATACATTCATGGTATGAAGACTATAATACACTTCCAGTAAAGTGCCTCCCTTTTAGTGAACCTCCACATAAATCCTTCCTGCAGCGACACTGTTGAGGTTTCGGCTTGCCAGAACTGAAAAGAGAGTCAGAAAATGATACAGGGAAATCTGGTTCCCTAAGATCCTCTTTCATAACCTCATCAACTCGCTAAGAGCACACCATCAAAAGAACAAGCACAGATAAATTCAATATGTGGCCCTGTATTTCTTTCTGAGAAACTACCAGAATATCCTTCACAGAGGATTTCAGGCAACAGCAACCAAGGAACTCCTGAAGGCAATAAACTTCTCTGTGCAAGAAAAGAAATGGTTTTCCTTCCTGCAGGGTATGGAGTAAGTAAATTACTGCGCGCACACACAAAAAGAAGTAGGAAACTCTTACAGGCTAAAAATTCTTAATGTGGGAATTATCCTATGGGGAGAATGGACTCTTGGAATTGTATGATTGATATTTATCCCTAAGGTGAAGAAGGAAACAGTAATTACATAATATCACCACAAAGGTGGGCAGTGTCAAAATCTGGTTTTTTCCAAATAATTCAGAGTTTCGGGGCAACCAGTTTTCTTTACATTCTACACCTCCCAACTGGTATGAAAAAATATGTAACCATCTCTTTCCTAATTTAAAAAGTGTTTCTATAAAACCAACGCAGCACACAGGGAACCTTGAAAACAGCTTCTCTGCAATTTAAGTGAAAATTGTTCCAGGTGCAATAGTTCAAGCATATACAAAAAACAGAGTTTATACATAGCAAATAGAGGTATGGATTTGGAACAGGTGCCGGTTTTTTTTAAATCAGTTTTTGGTGGTTGGCTACCAGCTTAGAGTTAATGAAGCACATGGTGAAGCAAATAAACCATTCTTGTCATGGAACTAGCTGTCAAACCTGAAATTTTTTCTTCTCAGACTTCACTGGCATTAACAAAAAGTATTCTGGGATGTGGTTTTCTTACAAACATCTCTGCCCCAGGAGCAATTCCATTTCGAGACAAAACAAGGGTCTTTGCTTGCCATCATGGGCTTCAAATATTTTACTACTAAGTGGGTAATGCCCTTGACAGCAAGGGAGTTTAGTTTGAAAATCCTCGTCCTGACTCAATGTGCCGGAATGATTCCAAACAAAGCAACTTGAGCAATACTCCTATACTCAATAGGCCTAGGCCTGCCCTAAAGAATATGTTCTCAGAAAGCACTGCCTGACATAGCCACAAAAAATCTCTTTCACTGATGAGGAATATTCCAAAGGTGACTCCCAAACTCAATTTATGATTTTAAATTGATACACAAAGAACGCTGATGTTTTTGTCAGCAATAATCCAGGACCTGTTGCCTATGATCCAAAAATACACAGAAAATTTTAACTTAAAGAATCAGCCCTGGTCCACTGAAGTTGTTTCTTTGCTTTGCTGGCTTTACAGCTGAATAGAGGAAATGGAAACTTCTGGATGACGGGAAGTAGTAAGGAAGAAGATGGGAAAAAGTAATTCCTGCAAGTTGCCAGAAAGAAAGAAGTTAGAATCCCTAATCTCCTCTTCAATACAAGAAACTTCTTCCATCTGATCAAATTAGTTAGAACAGAGGAGTAGGATTCCATTGTCCTACCATACCATCCTCCAGGAAGAAAAGGAAGCACCAACTCCTTCAAATAGAAAAGAAAAGTGGAGGGAATTTAAAACCATACTGCTCTTCCAGCACCAAGAGAGAAAGAACAATATTCCTATTGGATTTCTACAAAACCACCAACACCACAAACTCTGCAGGCAAGTTTAAATTTTTGACATAGTATAAAATGCCTAAAAAAATATCTTGTTTTATTTTTTAAACTGAAATTACCAGTGTTTTTGTTCAGTATGAACTTCCATACCAAGCCTTCCAATCACAAATTTTCTGAACTGGTACTGAATGATCTAACATCGCTAACTGTAAGATGGGACAAAGCTAATTTGCAACTACGATATAGAACTAAATTTCCTAGGACAAGATAGGGCTTTTAGACATATATTGTTAGTATACTGGAAAGATCATTCAAGGCACCAGCAGGAATAAAAGCTAATATTTAAACACTGTCCTCATTACTCCACCCACACACACACACACCAACACCACACAAAAACCCAACAAACCAAAAACATTGAACTCCTCAGATCATTGTGTCCTGGAGCTTTTTACATGCAAGCGACTGCCATTTAACATGGTACTGCCAATTCAATATAAATGCAGAAAACACTGGCTGAGACTTTAATCTCTCTTACGCTAACAAAGTACAAAAATTGCCTTACACCTCAGTAGATCAGATATTTACACTATTTTCATGAAGCCAGAAAATTCCCCTTTTTTCCTGAACCTCACATTAATAAGTAGGCAATGTGCTTTTTTAATTCCATTTCCCTGTAGCTTATTTTCTGGGAAATCAAGTATTACTTCTAGATCTTATAACAATTTAAGATGGAACAAATTTTGTAAATTTGATCTGCTGGACAGGTTTTTGTGTGTATTCAACAGCAATTTGCCAAGGAAATCTACACCTTGGGTTTGCAGAGAATTTGCTCCATGATTAAGCTTTCCTTTTATTAAATAAAAATAAAATATTGTTCCTAAGCCCTCATGGTGTGATTAGATCCTTGAATTATGAACTGAAAGGTAAACCAATTCAATTGTCCCATCTTTCCTGAAGCTTTTTTAAAAGATAGCCTGGAATAATAACTAAGGAGCATGAAACTGCTCTCATTCTCTCAACAGGTTTAAGGTGACCATGCAAAAGCCCTTTAAAAAATAAAAATTAAAAAAATAAATCTGGGTTTGTGCCCTTTTCCCTACTTCTAGATGCACAGAGGAGACCCATAAAAGGATTTTCCTGCTTGTTGTTTAACCCTTCAAAAATATCATTTTTCAACTCAATGCCTTGGATAGCTGAGAGGATGTGGTGACATGTTAGTGGATATATAGCTTAGCCTATGCCTTAATTTGAAAGGTCCCTTAAACAGAGACCCTCCTTTCTCTATAATATTAGTCTTGAGTGGTAAAACAAAAGTGCTAGTTTGAAAAGTGTTTGACCAAAAGTCCATTCCTTTCAACTTTTCACTGTTTGGCTCTTGTAAGATCATACTCGTCAAGTAACGTCTCGCAGTCATATAAGCTTTTTGACACGCTGCCTAAATACCGCCTCAGCCTCCCCTAGCGTTAGTGACATTGGAGTTCCAATGCAAGATGGGCAAAGTGAGATTCTCTCATCTCCACATTATTTTGTCAGTCAGGTCGACTGCTCTTGTTATCTTCAATCTTCAACCATTCTTGTCAAAGTGTATCTTGCCCAAGGCTGATTGTCAAGTGTATCTGCCAATTTCATGTCTCCCTTCCAGCATCCTTAACCCCCCCCCCCCCCCAATCTTCTCTAGGTCCTTCCTCATGGTCCTTTTTGTCCCATGATATTTAGCATCTTGTACTCTTCTGGCCACACAATCTTATGTTCTTCCATCATTCAACTCAACATGACGTAGCCATCTCAGTCAATAGCTAGTCCAGCTTTTCCATGATTGGGGGAATCTGATCCTGGTTAATAACAGTTCACTGAATATCCCTATGTTCTCATCTACCAGTGTCCCACCCCTAAGCATTCCCCAATTTCAAGACATTAAAAAGAAGTGGTTTTCTTCCTCCTCCACTCAACTGCCAGCATTCTGACCCCATACTTCATGAACTGACATAGTCCCCCTAATCTTTACACACTTTGTTCTTTAGTCTAGTGGCTTCTCAACCTTTCCAAGACTTACTAAGGAGTCCGATTGTTCCTTTGCCAACCCAAGTTTACCTTCACTTAAAAATTATTTGCTTATAAAATCAGACAATAAGAAAATACAAAAGTGTCAACAGCCCACACTGGTACTTGAAAATTACTGACTTTTCTCACTTTTTGCCATATAATTTATAAATAAATCCCTGGAATATAAATATTGTACTTGCATTTCAATGTATAGTTACTAGAGCAGTTATAAGCAAGCCATTGTTGTTACGACATTTTTAGTTTTTAGCTGACTTAATGCTAGTGCTTTTTATGTTGCTTTTTGAAAACTAGAACAAATATATCTAGGTTGGAAGCTGATAGCCCTCAGAAGACCCCTCTGTGTACCTCTGAAATGAAACCGCTGATTTAGTCTACCCTGGCATGTTCTTTATTCACAGAGAATTCCCAAACTCCCTCCATTTAATGATTAAAGAAAGCTCTACATGCGGCACCCTAAACATCTGCATCCCATAACCCCATTCTCATCATCACTCAACAACTTTAGTAGCAAAGGGCTAAAATTGCATTTTTATTAAAAACTTTCCCTTGATGTCACAATCTTTGTCACTGTACACAGTTTAAAACACTCTGTCATCTAAGCTTTTACTAGCATCTCCCACCCCTTGCCTCCCCTCAGTGGGAAACACCACATGTATTCTGACGTGGTTTGTCCTTGAATTTGTAAAGCCTTATTTAATTTATTTTCTAATTCAGACCTCCATAGCTCTAAGGTCCTTGTCCAGTTCGTATTTATTTTCACACCGCACAACACAGCAAGAAATGGCCCCCATCAAAAAGGGGTGACCAGCAACCAATATTAAATCGGGAATAGTCCCAAATTTTAAAAAAAAAAAGAACATTGATCCGGCATCCGACCACTAACACATCAGTCAGGATGCCCTTGTTCTGGATAAACTGGGACTGCTACCCACAACACCTGAAGTCCCAGGACGGCGGTGCGCTTCCTTGGTGGGGCAGCTCCCATGCGTGCCTGCCAGCAGCCCAGTGCCCAAGCCCCTACGGCACAGAGGTTGGAGGAGGGTCTTCTGTGTGGCCTGGCAGCCATGCGGCTTTCCTCATGACCATGGCCCAATCAGAACTGCAGCTGGTTGGGGGACCTGCAGGTGCCAGCAGTGGGGCCAGAGAGCCTCCCCCCCCTGACCCACACTACTCACCTAGGAGTAGAGAAGGAAAGAACCTGCCAGTAATGCTTACCAATTAGACTTCCCCCCAGGTAATCACCCGGCCGGGTAACCCACTCGCCCTCCCAGCAGTTCGCTTTGGGTTTTTAGGGTTGGGTGGGGGGGTAAAGGGCTCTCCTGCGCTCTGCTGGCACCTGCAAGCCCTGCCTTCCCATTGGCTTGGCAGCATCCCCATGGTACTTTCCCCAGGCCCCATTTAAGAGACACAAGAGAGCTTGCCAATTGTGGGGAGGCATCTACAGCACGTGGAGTACCCCTCCGGATCTGCCCCTGATTGGCTAGGAGCCCAAGGAGGACAAAACCTGCCAGAAATCCCTCCCCGAGCAGCTGCCCCAGGGTAAAGGTCACCGCCGGGACCACCCCCCCTAGGCAGTCCCTCTGGTGCACTATTAGGGTTTGACCGGCGGGCTTGAGGCTGCTCCCCAGCGAGCCGTCACCTTGCAAGCCCCAGATCTAGTGGCTTCCCGTCAGCTCCCATGGCTTAATTTTCCCGGCCATTGAAGATTGCCACGGAGCTTCCGCTTGGTGGGAGGTCCAGCATGTGGGAGAGTCTGGAGAACCTACCTTGCCACTAAAATAACACTAGGAGCCCAAGAAACTTCCAGCACGGCTGGTGAAATGTGGCCAGGGAAGGGGCAAGGGTGTGATAAGCCGAGTGTCCTAGAGGTGTGGTGGTTGGGTTCTGGCTGTGAGGGTATGGAGGGTGCCTGGCCTGTGAGAAGGTTTGTGTGTTTTTTTGGGGGGGGGGGGGTGCCTGGGCAGTGGGGAAGATCTTTGTGTGTGTGGTCAAGGGAACTGGAACAGTGGGATCTGTGTGGGGCATTGTTTAGTTTTGTGCTAGTGGGGCTTAAAGGGAAGGACTGGAGGGAGGGAAGGAGAAATCTGTGCACTGCAAACACTACAAGTGGGGCATTCTGTGTGGGGTGCTGGGCAGCGTGGGTTCTCATCTTCTGCCTCAACCACCGCTCGCCCCAAGGCGTCCCTGAGTATTTCACTCTATTTGTTGATCTGGTCACCCTAGCCAACCATCAGTAATCACCACAATTTTAAAACACACACAGTCCCAGCTAAACCGTCTGCCCTTGAATGGCAGGTTCTAAATCAAAAGTGCCATAAAATTTAGCAGTCCATTTAATGACTACATAATCCAACAACTGACTAGCACTAATGGAGCATGATGTTTAGACAGCAATGGAAAAAGCTTTGCCCAGATTTAGGGCAAGGAATAGACAGGTCAGAAGAATTTGCACGCTAAAGAGAGGACTTGAATTTAATATTAAAAATAATAAGCAAAATCCCCTCATACGCATTTCAGCCTTCTGTAACATCATAAAGAAGCAAAAATAAAAGACAGAAAGCCCCATCCCCGGCCCCCTTGGCAGATTTTAAGCCTGAAACTAAAGACAAGATATAAAAGTCAACATTAATTAACTATTTTCACTGCATAGATTCATTTTAGCAGAAACATCCCCAATTAAACACATGCCTTAAGCGTGGGATGGCAATTAAGATTGTGGAATTGTTTGTGAAGCTGAAGAGTCATAGCCACGAAACCCTCCTGTTAAGAGTGTTGTTTATCAAGTAACAGCAAGTTAACAAAGCCTTTGAAACCAAATAAGGCAGCAAACAGGCCAAGTGCTTAGCAGAGGAAGAGGGAGGGGCAGGGTTTGCCTGCACATGTTTAAAATGGTGCTACTTTAGGTCCCCAATCAAAATACTCTTCTAGATCATCAAACAGGGAAGAAGAAAAATCTTTTTTAAAAATGTTTATCTTTTTAATTTTTGGAAGAGCTATTTAAAGCTGTGCACTACTGAGTCCATTTAAAATATGATCAAATTAAATATACTGCCCCTTTCAATTCTTATCATTCCCTAATATATAAACTATCCTTCCTACTCACAAAAGCCATCCACAAGAGCCATAGAAACCAGGAAGACCCAATTTAACTTGTCTTTTGAGTTATCCCATTTATTTTTTGGTCACATTAAGAAAATTCATATTGGCAGATAACTTCATTGATGACACTAACACCAGTGCCAAACTCCTAATGTATATTCACTGTTCCACAGAACAAGGCAACGGTTTAATGTAAGTGGCACTAGGGCTTGTCTATTAACAGACGTTTAAACTGAATGTGCAATCAATTTCCCCCCTTCACTGCAAACTGTGTGAAAGAACACCACTACATCCACCAGAGTGATAGACAAATGAATTTTTTACTTTTTTTATTTAATTCAGATTTTATTTTTACATATTTCCTAATTCTTACTTTCTCCTAAATTTTAATACCAAATTGCAAAAAGTGGATGGAGGTTTTTGTAAGTCCTTTTCTCTAACTAAGTTTTCTAATTATTAAACGGAATATCAGATTTTACACAATTTTTTTAAAACTAAAAAGTTTCCTAAACTTAAAATACTCATCTATTCTTTAAGCAAGGTAATTCCAGGGCCTCAATCAATTACCCTTACTGTGAAACAACTGATAAAACAGCACGTTATATTTTGGCTAAAACCAGCATCCTAATACTCCTGAATTTTCCATTAGTCAAGAAAGCAGAAAATGTTGCGAAGCTATGATCCCTCTTTTCCAAGATTACCATTTGATATCAATGGGACTTGCCAGTCTTAAGTCATTTAAGGTCCTAAATAATGGGTTTTTAGGAGCCTAACTTAGGATTCCTAATTTATTAAAAAGTTTGGACTGCCTTAACAAGTTTTATTGGTGAAATTATTAGTGTAACTCAAT
>NC_133769.1:98008291-98055530 GCF_003597395.2 Chelonoidis abingdonii
CCAGAAGCCTCCTGCTGCAAGACAACCAGAAAGAAACCACAGGACTCCATTGGCCATCACCACACAGTCCCAGCTAAAACCTCCAACGCATCATCAGGGATCTTACAACATCCTGGACAATAATCCACGCACTTTCACCGGCCTTAAGTGCCTCAAGGCAGTCCCTCGCCACAGAACAACCTGAAGCATATTCTTCACCAGTAACTGTCCCTGATTGAACTAACCTCGTTATCTCTAGCCTGCTTCTTGCTTACATATATATACCTGCCTCTGGAAATTTCCACTACATGCATCCGACAAAGTGGGTATTCACCCACGAAAGCTCATGCTCCAAAACGTCTGTTAGTCTATAAGGTGCCACAGGATTCTTTGCTGCTATTATAAATGGGGAATCATAATCAAGTAGGTGTGTTTCCAGTGGGATCCTATAAGGGCCCTATGCTATTTAACATTTTTATGAATGACTTTGAAGAAAACAAAAAATCATCACTGATAAAGGTTGCAGATAACACAAAAATTGGGGGAGAGGTCTAGAAATGGACAGGTCACTGAGACAGTGATCTAGATCACTTGGCAAACTGGGCACAAGCAAATAATGTGTGGCTTAATATGGCTAAATGTTAATGTATACATCTAGGAACAAAGAATGTAGGTCATACTTACTAAACGAGGGACTCTATCCTGGGAAGCAGTGACTCTGAAAAAGATTTGGGGGAGCATGGTGGATAATCAGCTGAACAAGAGCACCAAGTGCAACGCTGTGGTCAAAAGAGCTCATGCGATCTTGGGATGCATAAACAGAGGAATCCCGAGTTGTAGTAGAGAGGTTATTTCACCTCTGAATTTCACACTGGTGAGACCCCTGCTGGAATACTGTGTCCACGACTCAAGAAGGATGTTACAAATTGGAAAGGGTTCAGAGAAGAGCAACAAGTATGATTAAAGGATTAGAAAACATGCCTTATATCAGTGGTTCTCAAACTTTTGTACTGGTGACCCCTTTCACATAGCAAGCCTCTGAGTGTGACCCCTCTCCCACTTATAAATTAAAAAAAACACTTAATATATTTAACATCATTATAAATGCTGGAGGCAAAGTGGGGTTTGGGGTGGATGGTGACAGCTCGCAGCCCCCCCGCCCCCGTAATAACCTCACAACCCTCTAAGGGGTCCTAATTCCCAGTTTGAGAACCCCTGCCTTATATAGTGATAGACTCATGGAGCTCAATCTATTTAACTTAAAGAGAAGGTTAAAGGGTGACTTGATTACAGTCTATAAGTATCTACATAGGGAACAAATATTTAATAATCTAGAAGAGAAAAGTATAACGTGATCCAATGGCTGGAAGTTGAAACTAGACAAATTCAGACTGGAAATAAGGTGTACATTTGACAATGAAGGTAATTAACCATCGGAACAATTTACCCAGGCTCATGATGGATTTTCCATCACTGACAATTTTTAAATCAAGAGTGAATGTTCTTCTAAAAGATCTGTTCTAGGAATTATTTTGGGGAAGTTCTACGGCCTGCATTATACAGGTGGTCAGACTAGATGATCACAGTGGTCCCCTCTGGCCTTGGAATTGGGCTTGGTTGCCACTGACTCCTCAGAAAGGAAGAGAGAAAGAAAGAAGCAAAAGAGACTCAAATGTCACTTCTTTAACAGAATGAAAGGAAGGCAGGAAATACAGCAGTGTCCTAAACACCTACTCTTTATTCATGTGCCTGAACCATGACAAAAGTATGTTCCTTATCCTCTCAACATCCAATCACAACCAAAAAGTCAGATCCAGAGGGTGTCAACTAGCACTAACATTTAGAAACCATTCAGTAACAACTCATGGTGGACATAAAAAAAAAAAAAAAAAAAGATCTTGTACCAATCAATATTCTGTGTCCTCTATAATGTAATCTGAAAACACTCTCTCTTGGGGATTCTAGTGACAGAGTTCACAAAATGACAGAGTTCAGCTGGCTTGATTAGGAAATCTATGAAGCAGCAGAGTGACCTGTACAACAGCACGACCCCTTGGCTAAGAATAAGATTTTCCCTAGACTTTATTCATATAGGGCCTTGCACTCTACATTCATGTATGAAGACATTAATACACTTCCAGTAAGTGCCTCCCTTTTAGTGACCTCACATAAATCCTTCTGCAGCGACCTGTGAGGTTTCAGCTTGCAGAACTGAAAGGAGCAGAACATGATTACAGGGAAATCTGGGTTCCTCTAAGATCCTCTTTCATCCTCCTCACTCCTAGACAACAAACCATCAAAGAAAACAGCACAGATTAATTCAATATGTGGCTGTATTTCTTTCTGGACTACAGAATATCCTTCACAGAGGATTTCAGGGCAACAGCAACAGGAACTCCTGAAGGCATAACTTCTCTGTGCAAGAAGAAATGGTTTCTTCTGCAGGGTATGGAGTAGTAAATTACATGCGCGCACACACACAAAAAGAGTAGGAAACTCTACAGGCTAAAAAATTCTTAATGTGGGATATTCCTTCATGGGGAGAATGGACTCTTGGATTGTATGATTGATATTTATCCTAAGGTGAAGAAGAAACAGTATTATATTATCACCACAAAGGTGGGCAGTGTCAAAATCTGTTTCAAATAATTCAGAGTTCGGGGCAACCAGTTTTCTTTACATTTCCTCACACTCCCCAACTGGTATGAAAATATGTAACCATCTCTTTCTAATTAAAAGTGTTCTAAAACAAGCAGCAACACAGGGAACCTGAACAGCTCTCTGCAATTTAGTGAAATTGTTCCAGGTGCAATAGTTCAAGCATTATACAAAAAACAGAGTTTATAGCAGAGGTATGATTGAACAGGTTGCCGGTTTTTTAAATTCAGTTTTGTTGGTTGGCTACAGCTTATAGTTAATGAGCAACATGGTGAAGCAATAAACCATTCTTGTCATGGAACTAGCTGTCAAACTGAAATGTTTTCTTCTCAGCTTCTGGCATTAACTAAAAGTATTCTGGGATGTGGTTTTCTTACAAACAATCTCTGGCCAGGAGCATTCCATTCGGAGACAAAAAAGGGGTCTTTGCTGCCATCATGGCTCAAATATTTTACTACTAAGTGGGTAAATGCTTGACAGCAGGGAGTTTAGTTTGAATCTCAGTCCTGACTCATGTGCCGGAATGATTCCAACAAAGCAACTCTGAGCATACTCTATACTCAATAGGCCTCAGGCTGCCTAAAGATATGTCTCAGAAAGCAACTGCTGACATAGCCACAGAAAAATCTCATTTCACTGATGAGGATATTCCAAAGGTGACTCAAACTCATTTATGATTTTAAATTGATAACACAAGAAGCCTGATGTTTTGTCAGCTATAATCCAGGACCTGTTGCTATGATTCCAAATACACAGAATTTACTGTAGAATCAGCCCCTGGTCACTGAAGTGTTTCTTTGCTTTGCCTGGCTTTCACAAGGCTGAATAGAGAAATGGAACTTCTGATGACGGGAAGTAGTAAGGAAGAAGAGGGAAAAGTATTCCTGCCAGTTGCCAGAAGAAGAGTTAGAATCCCTCATCTCCTCTCAATACAGAGAACTTCCTCTCTGCTCATTAGTTAGAAGCAGAGGAGTAGGATTCCCATTGTCTACCATACCATCTGCCAGGAAGAAAGGAAGCACCACTCTTCAAATAGAAAGAAAGTGGAGGGAATTTTAAAATCCACTGCTCTTCCCAGCACCCAAGAGAGAAGAACAATATTCTATTGATTTCTACAAACCACCACCACCACACTCTGCAGGCAAGTTTAAATTTGACATAGTATAAAATGCCTAGAAAAATATTTGGTTTTGATTTTTTAAACTGAATTACAGTGTTTTTCGTTCAGTATGAACTTCCACCAAGCCTCAATCACATTTTCTGAACTGGTACTGAAAATGATCTAACTGCTACTGTAGATGGGACAAAGCTATTTTCAACTACGATATAGAAACTAATTTTCTAGGACAGATAGGGCTTTAGACATATATTGTTAGTAATACTGAAAGATCTCTCAGGGCACCAAGCAGGAATAAAAAGGCTATATAACAACTGTCTCATTACTCCACACACACACACACACACACACACACACACAAAACATTGACCCTCAGATCATGTGTCCTGGAGCTATTTACATCAGCGACTGCCAAAATTAACATGGTACTGCCAATTCATATTATGCAGAAAAACACTGCTGAGGACTTTAATCTCTCTTCGCTAAACAAAGTACAATGCTAACACCTCAGTAGATCAGATATTACACTTATTTCATGAGCAGAATTCCCCTTTTTTCTGACTCCACATTAATAAGTAGGCAATGTGCTTTTTAAATTCCATTTCTGTAGCTATTTTCTGGGAATCAAGTATTACTTCTTGATCTATAACAATTTAAGATGGAACAATTTGTAATTTGATCTGTGGACAGGTTTGTGTGTATTCAACAGCAATTTGCCAAGGAATCTACCCCTTGGTTGCAGAGATTTGCTCCATGATTAGCTTTCCTTTTATTAAAAATAAAATAAAATATTGTTCCTAGCCCTCATGGTTGTGATGAGATCCTTGAATTATGAACTGAAGGTAAACCAATGCATTGTCATCTTCCTGAGCTTTTAGATAGCCTGGAATAATAACTAAGGAGCATGAACTGCTCTCATTCTTCTCAACAGGTTAAAGGTGACCTGCAAAGCTTTAAAAAATAAAAATTAAAAAAAAAATAAATCTGGGTTTGTGCCCTTTTCCTACTTTCTAATGCACAGAGAAGACCCAAAAAGGATTTTTCCTGCTTGTTGTTTAACCTCAAAAATATCAATAATTTCAACTCATCGCCTTGGATTAGCTGAAGGATGTGGTGACAGTGTTAGTGGATATATAGCATTAGCTATTGCCTTAATTGAAGGTCTTTAACAGAGACTTCCTTTCTCTATAATATTAGTCCCTGAAGTGTAAACAAAATCTAAGTTCTGAAAAGTGTTGACCAAAAGTCGCATTCCCTTTCAACTTTCACTGTCTTGGCTCTTGTAAGATCATACTGTCAGTAACTCTCCAGTCATATAAAGGCTTTTTGACACTGCTGCTAATACCGGCTCAGCTCTCCTAGCGTTAGTGACATTGGGAGTTCCAATGCAGATGGGCAGTGAGCTTCTCCATCTTCACTTTATTTTGTCAGTCAGGGTCGACTGCTCTTGTTCTTCATCTTCAAACATTCTTGTCAAGTGTATCTGCCAAGCTGACTTGTCAAGTGTATTTGCCAATTTTCATGTCCTCCTTCAGCATCTTGAACCATCCTTCTCTAGGTCTTCCTCATGGTCTTTGTCCCATGATTATTAGCTCTTGTACTCTCTGGCCAACACATCTTATGTCTCATCATCATCTCACATGACGTAGCCATCTCAGTCAATAGCTAGTCAGCTTTTCCATGATGGGGACTATCTGCATCCTGGTTAATACAGTTTCACTGAATATCCTATCAGTTCTCATCTTACCCAGTGTCCACCTAAGCATTCCCATTTCAGACATGTAAAGAAGTTGTTTTTCTCTCTCCCTCACTGGCCAGCATTCTGACTCATACTTCATGACTGACATAGTCATAATCTTACACACTTTGTTCTTTAGTCTAGTGGCTCTCAACCTTTCCAGACTACTAAGGAGTCTGATTTGTCTTGCATACCCCAAGTTTTACCTCACTTAAAAATTATTTGCTTATAAAATCAGACATAAAAATACAAAAGTGTCACAGCCACACTGGTACTGAAAAATTACTGACTTTCTCATTTTGCCATATAATTATAAAATAAATCAACTGGAATATAAATATTGTACTTGCATTTCAATGTATAGTACATAGAGCAGTATAAGCAAGCCATTGTCTGTACGACATTTTAGTTTGTACTGACTTTGCTAGTGCTTTTTATGTGGCTTTTGCAAAACTAGACAAATATCTAGGTGAGCTGATATGCCCTCAGAAGACCTCTGTGTACCTCTGATTGAAAACCGCTGATTTAGTCTACCTGGCATGTTCTTATCACAGAGAATTCCCATAAACTCCCTCCATTTATATTAAGAGCTCTACATGCGGCACCTAACATCTGCATCCATACTCCCATTCTCATCATCACTCAACACTTTAGTAGCAAAGGCTAAAATTGCATTTTTATTAAAAACTTTTCCCTTGATGTCACAATCTTTGTCACTTTACACAGTTTAACTCTGTCATCTAGTTTTACTAGCATCTCCTTGCTCCCCTCAGTGAAACACCACATGTATTCTGACTGGTTGTCTGATTTGTAAGCCATTTATTTTTTCTAATTCAGCCCTCCATAGCTCTAGGTCCCTTTCCAGTTCGTATTTATTTTCACACCACAACACAGCAGATGGGCCCCATCAAGGGTGACCAGACATCCCAATATTATCGGGATAGTCCCAATTTTAAGACATTTGTCCCGCATCCCGACCACACATCAGTCAGGATGCCCTTTGTTCTGATATCGGGGACTGCTCACCGCACACACCTGAAGTCCCAGGACTGGCGGTGCTTCCTTGTGGGGCAGCTCCCAGCGTCCGCCTGCCAGCAAAAGCCTACAGTGCAGCCCCTAGGCACAGAGGTGGAGGAGGTCTTCGTGTGCTGCACCGGCTTCCTCATGCCCAATCAGAACTGCAGGGTGGGGCCTGCAGGTGCCAGCAGTGGGCAGAGAGCCCTCCGCCCCCACCTGACCCACACTACCCTAGGAGCTAGAGAGACCTGCCAGATGCTTCCCAGGAGCCTTCCCAGGTAAGCACCGCCGGGACTCCCCACCTCGCCCTCCCGCAGGTCCTTTTGGGTTTTAGGGTTGGGGGGGGGTAAGGGGCTCTCTGCGCTCTGCTGGCACCTGCAAGCCCTGCTCCATGGCTCTGGCAGCTCCCATTGGTACTTTCCCCAGCCAATAGGAGCCACAGAGCTTGCACTTGTGGGAGGCACAGCACGTGGAGACCCCTCGGCTGCCCCTGATGCTAGGAGCCAGAGGAACCTGCCAGATCCTTCCCGGGAGCAGCTGCCCCAGGTAGGCACCGCCGGGACCCACCCACCCCTGGCAGGTCCCTCTGGCACTTAGGGTTGACGGGGGCTCTGCAGGCTGCTCCCACCTGCAAGCCCCAATCTGTGGCTCCGTCAGCTCCCACTGGCTATTTTCCCGGCCAATGAGAGCCACGGAGCTCACGCTTGTGGCAGGTGCAGCATGTGGAGAGTCTGGAGACCTCCCCTTGCCACTATAACCCTAGGAGCCAGAAACCTCCCAGCACGGCTGGTGAATGTGGCCAGGGAAGGGGGCAGGGTGTGATGAAGCGAGTGTCTGAGAGGTGTGTGTTGGGTTCTGGGCTGTGAGGGTATGGAGGGTGCTGGGCTGTGAGGAAGGTTTGTGTGTTTTGGGGTGCTGGGCAGTGGGGGAGATCTGTGTGTGTGTCAGGGAACTGGACAGTGGGGATCTGTGTGGGGCATTGTTTAGTTGTGCTAGTGGGGCTGTAGGGAAGGGCACTGGGAGGGAGGGAGGAGAAATCTGTGCACTGCAAAACTAGCAAGTGGGGGCATTCTGTGTGGGGTGCTGGGCAGCTGTGGGTCTCTCTTCTGCCCTCACCACCGCTCGCCCAAGGCGTCCTGATATTTCACTCTTGTGATCTGGTCACCCTAGCCACATCAGCTATCACCAGCATTTTACACACACAGTCAGCTAACTCTGCTTGATGCAGGTCTAATCAAAGTGCCTAAAATGTTAGCAGTCCATTTATACTACAAATCCTAACACTACTAGCACTAATGGAGCAAAACTGATGTTAGAAGCAATGGAAAAGCTTTGCAAGATTTAGGGCAAGGAGTAGACAAGGTCAGAGAATCTTTCACGCTAAAGAGAGGACTTGAATTTTTAATATTAAAAATAATAAGCAAAAATCCTCATACCATTCAGGCCTTCTGTATACATCATAAAGAAGCAAAAATAAAGACAGAAGCCCATCCCCGCCCCCTTGGCAGATCTTTAAGCCTGAAACTTAAAGACAAGAATATAAACGTCAACATTATTAACTATTTCACTGCTGATCATTTTAGCAGAAACATCCAATTAACATGCTTAGCGTGGGATGCAATTCAAGATTGGTGGATTGTTTGTGAGCTGAAGTCATAGCCACGAAACCCTCCTGTAAGAGTGTGTTTATCAGTAACAGCAGTCACAAAGCTGAAACCAATAAGGCAGCAAACAGGCACATGCACAGAGGAAGAGGGAGGGGCAGGGTTTGCCTGCACATGTTTAATGGTGCTACTTTAGGTCCCATTCAAAATACTCTTCTAGACATCAACAGGGAAGAAGAAAAAAATCTTTTTAAAATGTTTATCTTTTAATTCTGGAAGCGCTATTTAAAGCGTGCACTACTGAAGTCATTTAAATATGATCAAATTTAAATATACTGCCTTTCAATTTCTTTAGTCATTCCCTAAATCTAAATAAAACTTTCCTTGCTAACTAACACAAAAGCCATTCCACAAGAGCCATAAGAACAGGAGCACCCAATTTACTGTCTTTTGAGTTATCCATTATTTTTGGTCTACATTAAGAAAATTCATATTGGCATAACTTCATTGATGACACTACACCAGTGCAAACTCCTAATGTATATTCACTGTTCCAGAACAAGGCACGGTTTATGTAAGTGCAACTCAGGGCTTGTCTATAACAAGACGTTTAACTGAATGGTGCAACAATTCCCCTTCACTGCAACTGTGTGAAAGAACACACTTACATCCACCAGAGTGGATAGACATAATGACTTTTTACACTTTTTTTATTTAATTCAGATTTTTTTAATATGTTCCTAATTCTTTACTTTCTCCTAATTTTATAACCAAAAATTGCAAAAGTGGATGGAGGTTTTTGTAGTCTTTTCTCTAACTAGTTTTCTAATTATTAACGGAATATCAGATTTTACACACTTTTTTTAAACTAAGAAGTTTCCTACTTAAAATACTCATCTATTCTAAGCAAGGTAATTCCAGGGCCTCATCAATACCCTTACTGTGAAAACAAACTGATAAAAAGCACGTTATATTTGCAACCAGCATCCTATACTCTGAATTTCCATTAGTCAAGAAAGCAGAAAATGTTGCCGAAGCTATGATCCTCTTTCAAGATTACCAATTTGATATCAATGGGACTTGCAGTCTTAAGTCATTTAGGTGCCTAAATATGGGTTTAGGAGCCTAACCTTAGGATTCTATTTTTAAAAAGTTTGGACTGCTTAACAAGTTATTGTGAAATTATAGTGTACTAAACATCTAAATAGCTTTCCTTGTTAACACTTACTCAAGTTTGTTTTGAAGTGACAGACTGTGGCACTGAGAGAAAAGTTTTAAATAAAAACACAATTTTTGCCTTTAAAACTGCAAACATTGATGCATATTCTTAACTTTAAGCACGAGTAGTCCCACTGAAGGAATTATTTGTGTGTGTACAGTTTCATATCTGCTTAAATGTTTGGAGAATCAGGGCCTTAATATTCAGTGTTTTTCATACAGCAGTTTTGTAAAATTCAAATACCAGTGGTGGCATTTTAAAATCCCCAGTATTTGTAATTTAGGCCAAGATATTCAAAAGTGAATAGTTATTTCAAGTGCTTAAATTCTGGGTACTTACACTGAGACATTTTAAAAGAGGTCAGGATTTTCAGAGGGTGGTTGTGTGACGGGACACACCTACCCTGCACCAGCCTGGAAAGGGTTAACTCTGCTTTGCAGGCTAAGGAAGCTCCGCCCCTCTGACCCTGCTGGGCATGCTCAGACTGGAGGCAGCATATAAAAGGTAGCAGCTCAACTCAGTTTGGGAATGCTGCAGGCTACAAGTTATCCACAAGGAGTTGCTACAAACCCCAACTATGGGACTATGGCTCATGGAGTTCCTCACTGGAGACTCCAGGTTGCTCGACGAACCCAGAGAAAGGACGGCACTGGTGGGAGGCTGGCCATTTGAGGAACCCAGAGATCAGGGGATTTTCAACAAGGGAGAAAGGCCAAGAAGCAACCCAGAGGACTCAAACTCTTTGCTAGTGAGTGAACTAGGGGGACTGGTCAGCATATTATGGGAGGATCCCCACTGACCCAGTGGTGAGCACCCGCACCACCACCAGGGCCCTGGGCTGGGGCTTGAGCTCAGAGGAGCACGGAAGACCCGAGCTCCCTTACCTAGGGCATCACACCCCTGAGTGGCACCCCACTCCCTCAATGGGCCAACCAGCTGTGCAATCTCACAAAGATGGGCTACTTCCCTGACTCTGGCCATTGGGCCATGCTGCCCTGATGGGAAGGGCTGCTCCCTGACTCTAGTCACTAAGTAATACTATCCCATGTTACAGTAAGGGTCCTCGGCATAGGACCTGATCAACTGCAGAATTGTCTCCATCCTTCCATCTAACCCTACGTGATCCGACACTCAATGACAGGGCGTACCGACCCCGCAACAACTTGGTGGAGAATGCGGGCATTGACCAGGACTTGTTGAGCAGTCCAGACAAGAAGAATTAGATGGCGGGATCCCTGTAACAACCCGACATGGTTACCGAGAAGCTCCTTAAGTGGATATTGGAAAGCCAGCAGCAGCAGGCGGTGGAGCAGCAACATCATCAGGTTCAGCTGATACAGCAACTTGCCAATCAACATCAGCTGCAGATGATCCAGCATCAGGAGCAACAGCAGCAGCTACGTCGAGAGTTGGTGGCCCAGCACCTGACCCAACAGGAACACCTGGTTCAGCAGGTGGCAATGCTGTTGCAACCAGCAGGACCGGCAGGGCCAGTCCCCAGAGAAGCAGGGCTGGGGGACACCCTGGCAGCACTACTAGTGCGCCTCATCAATATGGGGCCCAGTGATGACCCCAAGACGTTACTTGTCACGTTTGAAAGGGTCACTATGGCCACCTGTTGGCCTCCAGAACACTAGGCCACACTACTGGCCCATATTTGACTGGCCAGGCACAAACCAGCTACCGCAACCTGGCTCCGCATGAGGCCTTGGATTACTCCCTTATGAAACCCGACATATCAGCCCATACTGGCATTAGCCTGGAGACCTATCAGCTGTGACTTTGTAAAGAATGGTACCCGTCAGAAACTTGACCATGAGCAGTGGCCCAACGCATGCGGGACTACTGCTGGAGATGGCTGAATCCAGATAATTTAACCAGGCCCCAAGTGGCAGAGGCCATAGCTTTGGAACAATTTACGTAGATCTTCCAGGCAGGGGGTGAAGGAGTGGGTGTAGCGCCACCAGCTGGAGACCCTCAATGAAGAGTATCTTTGATGGAGGATTGCCTGGCCGCTGAAGGACCCAAACAACAACCCCCGAAACCAGAAGGACTGGCTGGACTAAGCTGGAATCCAGAGGCCCAACAACTTAGGCCGGAGATGGGGAGATCTCAGAGTAAACCCAGTGTAGCAGGATCCCCCACAGAACACCGGTAGGAGTCAGGTGGCACACTTAACCCTGAGAGTTGAGGGAACTCTGCCGGGTGCATTGGGGACTCCAGGACATGACCTGCACGCTGAAGTACCCAAAGGGTGCTGCTATGAATGTGGACAACAGGGGCAATTTTGGCGGGATTGCTTGTTCATGGACTGTGCCTATGGCTAGGTGTGGACAGCAGACCACTGCCTTGGAGAAAGGGCCTCACCAAATTCTTTGTGCTCAGGCGGGTAGACAGTACCCGAGTGACTGCCCTCATTGACTCCGGCTGCAGCCAGATGCCAGTCCGGGCCAGCCTGGTGGACGCCCTAGATCTGAAGTGACACCTATATACCCCACTGCCAAGGTGCACCTGGAGATAGGCCAACATGAGGAAGAGTGCCGGTTGGGCCTAGTCCCAACATGGAGATTTCCTATAGGAACAGAGGGAAGATCCGACCTTGAGCCGAGCCTGGGAAGAAGTTCAGGATGCCAGAAGCCAGGTGGAAATTGGCTCAAGACAACCCCAGGGACCATACTTCAAGGTCCACAATGATCACCTCTACTGGATGACCCAAGTGCCACAAACTGGAGAGGAACTCTGCCAACTGCTGGTTCCCAAGAGGTTCTCTCGCAAGTTGTTACACTTGGCCCATGCGGTGCCCTGGGCTAGCCACCTGGAGCAAGAGAAAACCCTGCAACATGTAGCACTGAGGTTCTTCTGGCCTGGCATACACCAGTAGGTGCAGGACTACTGTGCTTCATGCCCGGAATGCCAGCGCTCCAGCCCAAAGAGAGTACAGTGGGTGCCTCTGATCCCACTCCCAGTCGTGGGGATACCCTTTGAACAGATCGGCCTAGATCTAGTGGGATCCTTGGAGAAGAACACATCCAGGTGTCAGTATCTTTTAGTGGTAGTCAACTACAGGATCCGCTACCTGGAGGCTGTCCCGCTACAGGTCACCACAGCCCCCGTCATAGCCACAGAGCTTCTTAAAATTTTTGCCAGGGTCACTCGAGAAATATTGACAGACCAGGGACAAATGTTTCCTCCAAACTGATGGCCGAGTTATATAGCTATTAAACATCCACGCTCTCAAGACATTGGTATACCACCCACAGACCAACGGCCCAGTAGAAAAATTTAACAGAACGCTAAAAATCATGCTTAGGAAATTCATGGATGACAACCCACAACACTGGGTCAAGGTTCTCCCCTCACTACTGTTTGGAGTGGGTGAAGTCCCCCAGGCCTCGACAGAATTCTCCCCGTTTGAGCTCCTTTATGAAATGCAGCCAAGGGGGATCCTAGACCTGCTCCAAGAGACATGGGAGGAACAAGAGTCGAGGGTCACAGGGTCTGTTCCATACATCCTGCAACTGAGGGAACATCTCCAGAAGCTTGGGGAGTTCACCTGGGAGAACCTGCTCCAGGCCCAGCAGACCCAGGATTGCCAATACAATCAGGGGGCCAAGATGTGGATCTTTGAGGCCGGGGATAGGATCTTGGGCCTGTTGCCATCGTCAGAATCAAACTACTCGCCAAATGGCAGGGACCATTAGAGACTGTTCGACAGGTGGGACCGGTGGATTATGAGGTCAGACTCCCTGGGCAATGAAAAAACCTATGGATCTACCATGTGAACCTCCTGAAGGCCTGGGAAGGCCTACTGATCGCCCCCTACCGCCCTAGGCCCCGAATTCAGACCAGTTGCCAGTGGAGCCCCCAACATAACACCAATCACACTGGGGCAGGATTTGAGCCCAGAGCAACAAATAAGCCTACAGCAACTGGTCCAAGACTTCCCTCGTTTTATTGTCTCATCCAGGATGAACGAGTATTACCAGCCATCACACAGACACCATTCCCGGACAAAAGGTCTGCAACCAACATCGCCCACTTCCCTGGAAAATGTGGGAAGTGGTCCAGAAAGAATTTGGGGTGATGCTAGCCCTGGGAGTAGTGGAAGAATCCCAGAGTGAATGGAGAAGCCCCATAGTCCTGGTCCCAAAGCCCAACGGATCTGTAAGGTTCTGTAAACATTTGGGGGGGAGGGTCAATGCCATTTCCCACTCTGATGCCTACCCAATGCCATGGGTGGATGAACTGCTGGAACAGCTGGGTAGTGCTAAGTTTCTATCAACACTAGATTTGACCAAGGGATACTGGTAAATTCCCCTGACCCCGACTTCCCGGGAGAAGACAGCCTTCCCTTCAGCACTCGGCCTATACCATTTCATCACCATGCCCTTTGGATTACATGGGGCCGTGGCTACATCCCAGCAATTGATGGATCAACTGTTGCAGTCACACCACCAGCATGCAGCAGCTTATATTGACAATATTGTGGTCTACAGCACAAATTGGAAGGAACACCTACAACATCTCGCTGTGATCCTACAGGCCCTGAAGGAAATAAGACTCACAGCAAATCCCGCCAAGTGTCACCTCAGGTGGAAAGAAATGATCTACATGGTGGGGACAGGTGAACTCCATCCCCTGACAGACAAGGTACAGGCCCTGAGTGTCTACCCCATCCCTACAACGAAATGGAAGGTAAGACAGTTCCTGGGGCTTGGCTGGATACTACAGATGGTTCATGCCAGATTTTGCCACGATAGTCATCCACCTCTTTGACCTCACAAAGAACCCCCAGTCACGGACCGTCCAGTGGTCAGAGGATGTGAAAGGGCCTTCCAGACTTTGAAAGAGCGACTCACCCTGGAACCCATCCTGTTCCACCAAGACTTCTCAAAACCCTTTATTTTACAAACTGATGCCTCAGAAGTGGGGTATGGGGCCATGCTATCACAAGAATGAAAAAGGGAGAGGAACACCCCGTGCTGTACCTAAGCTGGAAGCTATTTCCCTGAGAAGTCAAGTACTCCACCATTGAAAAGGAAGCTCTAGCAGTAAAATGGGTGATAGAGATTCTACAGTATTGCCTACTGGGGAGCCCCTTTTGTCTTACTACAGACCATGCACCCCTACGATGGATCAACCTCATGAAGGATTCAAACTTGGGATTATAAGATGGTACTTCGCCCTCCAACCCTATGAGTTCAGCGTATTACACCGCCCAAGTAGGGCCAACGCTAATGTAGACTTTTTTCTCCTAGGCAGGAGAGGACGACACTGGGGGCGGACCCCCGCCGGGGGTGTGTGATGGGGCATACCTACCCCGCACCAAAAGGGTTAAGTCTGCCACTCTGACCCCCGCTGGGCATGCTCAGCCTGGAAGCAGCATATAAAAGGTATCAGCCCAGCAGCTCAGTCTGGGAAGGCTGCTGACAGGGAAGGACGCAGGCTGCAAGCTCCCTGCAGGGAGTTGCTGCAAACCACAACTATGGCTCTCAGAGTTCCTGACTAAAGACTCCAGGCTGCCAGATGAGCCCAGAGAAAGGACAGCACCGGTGGAAGCCTGGCCATTTGAGGACCCCAGAGACCCGGAGAGTTTCAACAAGGAGTAAAGGGTAAGAAGCAGCCCAGGGGATTTGAACTCTTCACTGGTGAGTGAACTGAGAGACTGGTCAGCGTGTTTTGGGAGGATCCCCGCTGACTCAGTGGTGAGCACCACCACCAGTCCCACTACCCAGAGCACCACAAGCCTCTGAGTGGCGCCCCATTCCCCCAACAGGTCAACTGGCTATGCAATCTCAGAGATGGGCTACTTCTCTGACTCTGGCCATTGGGCCACGCTGCCCTGATGGGAAAGGCCACTCCCTGACTCTAATCACTAAGTAATACTACCCCATGTTACAGGAAGGGACCTCGGCATAGGACCTGACCAACTGCAGAATTGCCTCCACTCTTCCAGCTAACCTTACGTGACCCGACATCCAGCGACAGGGTGCTAAGCACTTTGTGAAAAATCAGGCCCCTTTAAGGTATCTAGAATTGGACCCCAAAACCGCTGGTCACTTTTGAAAAACCTGGCCTTTGTTCATTATGAATTGTAATCTAAAGATGAGATAGTTTTACAAAGACTCAACACTGTTTAAGAATCAAGTCTTTCAAACCATTATTTTAGTCATCTGGACTTAAATTGCTCTACCCTGCTTACATCAGTTTAAACAGGAGAAAGTTAGACTTGACTTAGTTGGTTTAACAAATGATGCAAGAGTGTTCATGCACCAACTGTTTTAACTAAAGTGGTGCAACATTACACCTTTTAATTAAACTGATGCAACTTTGTGTTTAGCCCAGGCCTCAATCTAGTAACATACCAAATTAAACATTCCACTTTGCGCTGGTGCAGCATTTCTATGTTGGAGGTTTGCACAAACTTAATTACATCAGTGTAAATTTCCTTACAGTAGAGAGGGTGTTACATACCTGTTATCTCCCCTCCTATAAATCACCTCTAAATAGTCCTAATTTTTTTTAATCCGCCTCATTCATCTCAGTGAGGTATTCACAATTTAGACACTGACAAGGTTAACTATTTACTTAAAATATTAGTGAAACACGTTCAGCTAGTATGCTTACCAACACAGAATTTAGAGACAGACGAGATCTATTATGTCATTTTATTCATGCCTTAGGGCAGTGGTTTTCAAACTGTGGTCGCAACCCAGTACTGGGTCACGGAATATAAGGCACTGCTTGCGGCGGCTCTGATCAGCATTGCTGACCAGGCTGTTAAAAGTCCCATCGGCGGTGCTGCCCAGCTAAGGAAGGTTAGTTACTACCTGTTCCTACACCGCGCTGTGCCCCAGAAGTGGCCAGCAGCAAGTCCAGCTCCTAGGCAGGGGGAACACAGAGCTCCGCACGCTGCCCCTGCCCCGAGCACTAGCTCCGCACTCCCATTGGCTGGTTCCCAGCCAATGGCAGCTGGAGGAGGGGGGAAGCAGTGCCTCCGGGCAAGAACTGCGCGCAGCTGCTTGCACACCTCTGCCTAGGAGCTGGACCTGCTGCTGGCTGCTTCCAAGGTGGAGGTGGAAGCGAGGAATCAGGCAGCCAACAAAGAGGTGGGAAAGGACCACGGGAGGCACTAGCTAACTGGGGAAGATGAATAAGAGAGGAGTCGCCAAAGAAGAATGAAGAGTACTTTTATCTCCATCAGCCTCTTCAAACCCTGTTCACAAAAGGAGGCAGCCACAAACAGCCAATGGCAATAGCTAGCTATGTCAGACTAGAACATATGCCAGGTAAACCAAGAGAAAATAAAAAAAGTAACGCACAATATGGAATATTTTGCCATGTTGCCAACTTGCTAGATAGTATCACAAGCATTGCAATGTGTTGTGCTTTTCTTAAATGCCAGCTGCTAGAATTGTGCTATGGCCTGAGAATCTCAGCTTTCATTAAAAGAAAAAAGGAAGGTTCACTGCAATCATGAGAGCAAGAAAAGATTTAATATTCAAAAGGAAGGGCACACTCAATGCTGGAAAACAAGAAGGCAAATATCAAACATTTTAACATTTTGAGTTGGCAATACTGCTTTAGACTCCAGTATACAGTTAATACAACAGAAAAAAATAATTTTTGCCAGTATTTTCTAAATGGTGGAAGCTAGAACATTAGGAAATTTAGTACATTTTTTTCCCACCAAACGTACACATTTTTCCTTCCAAATTAGTCTACTATATTAAGCTGAACTCTTATTTAAGCTTCTTTAAAAAAATTCATTAGTAGTTGTCAATCAGCATCACAGGAAATCTTTTTCTGATATATGGATGAGCAAGACTGGATTTGTAACACAAATTTCTACTCAAGTCTCATTCAAAAAAATGAACATCGCCTAGTGAAATACATAAAGAGATTCAGAGGGTATTCACCCATGAAAGCTTATGCTCCAATACATTTGTTAGTCTATAAGGTGCCACAGGACTCTGTCGCTTTTTACAGATCCAGACTAACGCGGCTACCCCTCTTATAAAGAGACTCTTTACTCTTACTTTAAAAAAGACACTTCTGAAAATACAATAGCAATGTGCCAGGATAAGGGCAGTTGTAACGTCTGCAGAAGGTGGATGAGCAGCTTAAGAAATGGCCCAAAACCAACATGTGATTCCTAAAGGACAGCATTTGGGGTTCTTTGTTTTCTAAATTTAATTTTTAAACCCTAGCACCACATCCTGTTCTTGAGGGCTTATGTAATGTTATACAAACATCTGGTATTGTTCTTAAATGTAGCTTGAATTCTCACCTATTTAAAAATCACAACCAAAACACGTGGACCTAATATTGAGAGGGTAATGATGCGGAAGATAGCAAAGGAAGAGCTATCTTCATTAAAGAACTAGACTTCTCCAATGCAGCTAGGATTTGAACCACAACAATTTTCTTCTTCATCTATATTTGTGACTCCAGTGGCAATTCACATCTGCCTTCATACATGATCTCTCACAGGTACTGTCAGATACTACTTTCACTCTCATCCCTCTCTCTCTCTCTCACTCACACACACAGAAAAAGAGACTCGTCTATATTTTTTAATTGCCAGTGAGCACATTTGGCACCATGCCTATCTTTTGACCAAACAGCAGACAAGGAAAAGACATGCACACACGCACACAAAAAAAACAAACAAAAAGAAGAAAATGCAATACATAAAGAAATATCACTTTATGCATATAATATTGATACTTTCTATGTATCTAAGGTAGACATATCCATCCAAAAGCAGACACGCTGCATAATGATTATTAAAATAGACCTGTAATAAACTTATTTATGTTTTAATCAAGTAAATATTCCTAAAATCATTGAGAATGCCTTTCATGGCTAGCTTCCAAGTCCTTTTAATCTGTTTTAAAAGACATTTCTCTAGTGGATGAGCCATTACAGTCTACCATGTAAATATACATTAAACAAAGCATTGCTGTCTATTGTGTACATCTGTACTCTTCTTTGGAGATATGTTTTTTAAGTGAATCTTGAAAAGGTAATAAAAAATGGATACTTGACATACATCATAAAAGATCCTTTGTGCTAATCTGCATTAAGCCTCAGTATGAGGTTTCCATGCTTATGCCAATGGCAGCAGGAGAGGTTTATGTTTTCAGACTTCTTTTTTTTCCTCTGTTATATGGTTAATTTTATCACTCCAGCTAGTATTTTATCTAAAACCTCATGACATATTTGTGGTAGTATGATTGTGAAGACATTTGTTGCATGCTCTCTATTTTGAGGGTTTGTTTGGTTGGTTTGGAGGTTTTTTTTGTTTTTGTTTTTTAATGACAACAATGAGATTTCAGACACAGTCAAGCAAGGATAATTTGACATTAAGGGATACATGCTAACAGCTGGAATACTGCATCCAAAACTCCAGACTTACAATTTATTATCAAGCTTTGACTGGGACTTTTTAAAATGTTCAGTTGCAACATCTTCTCTCCAGAATGGTGAACTATCAGAAATGGAAATAATGACCTTATGGATCCACCAGGAGACATGTGAAAATGCTATAAGGATCATTATCAAAGAACTAACAAAAGTCATGTTAATTTCAAGCTCTATAAGAACAAATGAAAAATTAAGCATTTACTATAAATGGAAAAAGACAAAACTGATGGAGAATTTTATTTTCTGACAAATGGCTTGTCTATACAGGAAAGGTTGTGAATTTAAATTGCTACATACAACTCATGAGGACACACTTATTTTGGGATAACAGTGCCTTTTTCCAGTTAACTTGTGTCATTTTGGAAGTGATTTAAACTAAACTGGAAAAAGCCACTCTTATTCTGGAATAAGCATGTCCACACAGGAGAGTTACACCCAAATAACTGCAGTAGTTTAACTGTATCATTATAACTGCAAAAGAAAAAGAACAAAAAATCTATCATGTAGACAAGCCCTCAGACAGGTTACAAAGTAAAATAAATTTAAAATTAATTTAAAAAAAGAGTGGGTGGCAATATCCTGAAGCTACTATCTCATGTGAGACATATTATGGCTAAGGCTATGTTTTTGTCATAGGTACAGTATTTTTAGTAAGTCACGGACAGGTCACGGGCAGTAAACAAAAATTCACGGCCTGTGACCTGTCCGTGACTTTTACTATATACCCCTGACTAAAACACTGTGGAGAGGGGCTGGAGGGGCAGGTCCAGGGGTGCCACAGGTGCTCAGGGAGGAGAGACCCAGGGGGGCACAGCAGGTGCTGGAGGGGTGGGGGAGGAGAGAGGTTGGGAGGGCTGGGGCAGGTTCCTGTTCCCTACCTGGCACCTGGGAAGTGGTGACCTCCAGCTCCTAACTCCATGTGCTGTCTCCGCTCTGCTCCAAGCACCGGTTCTGCAGCTCCTATTGGCTGAGAACAGCACCTGCGGGCGGAGGCAGCATATGGAGCTAGGAGCTGAGGGAGAGGACTTCCTGTTGCCATTCTGGGGAACTCCCCCCGAGGCAAGCATTGCACCCCAATCCCCAGCCCCCCCAAACTCCTGCGGCGGGGGGTCAGGAAGCCCCGAGACTGCCCCAAGAGCATCCAGTGCAACTGTCCCAGGGACTGCCCAAGCTACTCAGACAGCTCCCGGGCTAGCTATATGGGCCACTGCAGAAGTCACGGAGGTCACAGAATCCATGACAAAAACAGAGCCTGAATTATGCTACCTTATTAGAAATAATTTTACAGGGCATTCTTGAATTTAAGCAACTGAAGTCACTTGTGTTGGCATCTTTTCATCTGCGAGAGACTGATAGTTTGCAATGTCTCATGTGACTGAATAGTCCAATCCAAGATTTGCATGATCTTTGGCAGTTGCTGTAAATGTATGTATCTTGGTTGGAAGCTGCTTGCTTTCTACAGACTCATTTCTCTTCAGGCTATAGGAGCCAGCTTCTGTCATGGACTTTGATACCCTGATGGAGACAATGGCGCGCCTGAATTCACTTGGGAGTGAAGAAAAAGAGGGCTAATTTCAGCACTTAATCAGATGAAGAAGTTTAAAGCTACACTATTTTCCCTAAAGGCTCATAAAGACTGTGCAAGATGCTGCTATAGTAGGTAAAAACACTTACTAGCTATGTTATCTTTATTAAGGCACAGTTTTATTAACATGAACCCAGCCATTTGAAATAAGGTTTTCACTGTACAGCTAAAGGAGGTAAATCCATGTTTTCTTTTTATTGCAAACAATAGGGTTGAGTATCATTAAGAAGGCTTCCAAATCACAGAAATGTCAAATTGCTGAGTACTGAAGCAGATTCTACAGAAAGCTGCATGGAGAAATAAGAAGTGCTCTAAGGTATGCCAAGGTTCTCCAGAAGGAGCAAGCAGACTGTTTGCAAAAGTTAAAGGGTCAATTCCAGGGTAGAATGAAATAAAAAGGTTTTCAAACACACACAGTGAACAATCTTGTGAAAGAACTTTTCACAACTACACCTATCAATTGGTGGCACCTTCTAGCAAAGGAACTAACAAATAAATTTAACTTGTTGGATCAGTATTGGGATGCAGATAGTTCTAAAAGCTTGCCAACCTCACCGTTTCCATGTATTCCTCTGCCTGTCTATATCCAGCTGTTCTCTCATCTTATACTTCGATTGTAAACACCTTGGCGCAAAACAGTCTTTTAGTTCTGTGTTTGTACAGTACGTAGCACAATGGGATGCAGGTCCATGATTAGGGTTCCTAGGCACTATGGTAATAGAAATAATAGTTTTTTTTAAAAAAAAATCACATGCCCAACCAAATTAGTTATACTAGTCCAAATATCTGTGCCTAGACCAGACATCAGTGTTTTGCTTAGAATAAAAGTTTTATAGTACCTAGTCCATACACATGTGCATTAGACAAGCATATTCTCATTGTATAAAACTCGGGCCCTGTCTACACACAAACACGCACAGTTTAAAGGCATGTCTTTAAACCAATTCAGTTAAACTGGTACAAATCCCTACCCAGATGCTCTTATTTTATTGTTCAAGCCACTCTTAAAACAAGAGCATCCACAGAGGGTTTTCTGCCAGTTTAACTTAACTGGTTTAGAGACATGCTTTTACTTACTTGCTCTCATAAAGGTTTAAATCTACACTGAATTCCAAAGGAAGTTAGCCACAGAACTGCAGGACATAGTATCTGATCTTAGAAGGGTGACTTAACGAGCATTCTGTTCTGGCTGTCTTGAAGCAGAAATAAGTTATGTAAGGCAAAAACAGGAAGACAGTCATTCAGTAAGAGTTTCCTTATGTGTGACTATTAAGACAGAAGGCAGAACCTGGAATTTGTCAGCTAGACAGAGGAGGAAACTCTCTATGGCTACAAGAATTATCTTTTTGGTAGAGTGCTGCTGGATCCACTAGCATCAGGGAACTGATTTCTCATTATCAGGACTTCAGTAGTGGATCAGTCTTTACCCTTCAAGCAGTTCAGGACTCTACTAGAAAGCTTATCAGTTTGTTTTCCATTACAGTGCTTCTTAATAATGCCGACTACAGGGAATTATGAGATGGAATTTTAAGAAGTAAATTTAAATGAAAGAATAAGTGAATCTTACTTTATTTCATAACTCAATTATTTAGTTTCCTTTTCAAGCAACGTGCTATTATTGTATCATCTCTCTCCTAATACTCTGTCAAGCTGCCTAAAAAATAAACGATTACCCCTTTATTTTTGAGTTTGACTTCTTATCCTCTGATCCACTAATTAGCCTTTTTGGCCTTTGATCCTCTGCATGTATTTTGACCTTCTTGCTGCCTACCACTTTATACTTTCATTCTGACCACACTCTCTCATGGCATTCATCTTCCATTATAGTACCTTCCATTTCTCTTCTCTAATCTGATTATATCTTTTTCCCTAGCACAAAAGGGCCTCATTGGTTAAGAGGTGGGTTTTTTTTTCCAGTTTCTAGTTCTAGTCATTTAAATATATAAAGTTTATTTATTTTAACAGTGAAACACACTCAGAAAAAAAAAGTTTTCTTTCCACATCTTGCATAAAGAATCCATCACATTTTCACTCATCTATACAAAATAATTTAAATGTATTTCCTAGTTTATTTGATTTCTGAACTCCAGAGCCTGACAATCCCCAGAAATTTAATCCATATGGACTTGGTGAAACTAGTAAAAGGTCATCTCCATAGTTCAATACACTGTAAACAAAAAGTTCATCCAAGATGAGATTACAACCCCTGCACTCATGAAAACATAAAAGCTTCAGAACCTTCTCCCACAATGCCCATGCCATAGGACAAAGTTAGCAGTATCCTTGCATTCAGTATGCTACTGCGAGAGGGTTAATGTGAAGACTGATGTTTGTATATTGCTTTAAAAACACAAAGCATCGTCTAAATGCTGTATATTCTTATTACATGTCCATTCCCTCACAAATGGAATGAGCTACCAAATGCTTGCAAGCAAGGGTATCTGCTGCTCTGCGGATCTCACAGTTAAGAATGTTTTCACTATCTGTCCGGAGGGTACAGAGAACAGACTTTTCTAAAAGTTATTTATTTATTTTTTTAATATCAGGAGAGCACTTGGTATTACACATTGATATGGAAGGGAGTGGAGAAATCAGAGGATTTCTGACTTCTACTCAACCAGTCAAGGCCTAAACAGAAATCTCTCTAATGGCAGCTTCGTCTGACAGTAACAGCTGCCGACAGTACTAAAAGAATCCCTATTTCTATTAGCTGGGCTGTAACAAGATTTAGTGTCAAATCCTGCAAAAAGCAGTATTCATTTTGTTCACTGCCACCCCCCCCCCCCCTCCCCAGGAGATGAACTGTAGAATGATTTTTTTTTTATTAATTTCTGGAGAGGAAAAGAACAAAGAAGAAAGGCAATACAGGTTAGGTTGGCTAAGTGTATCAGCGATGCAGCCAGAAGTCTTAACAGATATTGTTCTTTCCAGAAGATCTTGAACCATAGGCTCCATTACATATCACATTGTCCTTCAGTGGGACAATCACTAGAAATATGTTTTATTAATACAGCCTATACTCCATGTGTTTATTATTAGAAGCCTCATTACAACTCGAGAATGCTTATTTTCTTGTGATTCATGTCCCATGAGAATATACTCATGGGACAGGAATCTATGGCAATATTTCTCAAAACAATTACTATAATCATTAAAAAAGAACGTCAATGGACCGTTGAGGCATAAAAAGTGACCTTCACAATTGTCATAAGGTGGAGAACGTTTTCTAAAATCTAGAGGTTTTAAAAAATAGCCAGCGTTAGGACAAAATGACATTTGGTGTTGTCAGATATTTCACATTAGCTCCGCAGCATTTGTTGTAATATTCTTCTTAGAAGATGGACCATGCTGGTGCACCACAAAGATAGAGATATTGATTCTGAACTCAGAAATAAAAAAGTAGAGAAAATGCTAAAAAGTAAAGTTAATATATCAAACAAAACTAGCTGTAACTTTTTTAAAGTATACCAGAAGTACAAAGCCTGCAGAAGTCTTGACTGATCTGTTGATCTATTAGGGAGTATAGCAAGCAACTGAGGATAAAAGACACTGCAGAGAAGTTACATGATTTCTTTGCATCAGACTTCACTATAGAAGAAATCAGGGCAACATATACACTTAGTAGGTAATAAGCAGTAGGTACAATCAGAATGATGTATAAGTGGTGATGAAACAATTTAAACAGCAATAAGTCGTCATGCTCCGGTGTAAGGCCAAGAGTTCTACAGGAACTGTAGAATGAAGTACCTGAACTGTTAATAAAACAGACTCAGGGCTTCATTCTAGAATAACTTCAGTGCACACCAGCAGGGTCAACACAGACCAATTAACACGCAACACATTAGTGCACATTACCCCACTGTGTAAACAAATCCTCACCATTTAAAATACTCTCCACAACCTTATTAGACTTCGATTTTTTGTTTTTGTTATAAAGACATTAAAGATGACCAGTGTGAAAGGATTATTTTATGAGCTTGGTTTGACACAACTTAACTACAAACCCAACTCTTTTACAAATGTGAACAGCAACTCTAATTTCACTAGAACAAAAATATTTAAGCAGGTTCCTTTTTTTAAAAATATCTGATTTAATTTTATTGCAGCTTTCTATTGTGTGCCATCCTTTTTTGGCTTACCCTTATTTTGTGCTTCTATCTTTGGCACAACAAAGTATTCCCAATCCTCCTGTGTGAGGCAGTTTTGTCATCCTAAGGCTCCCTTGGCCTCAAAGTCCACCCCCACCCCTATGAGTTCTTTGTATAATTTATTTTATACTGCCACTAATTTTAAATTTTCAAATGCATTGCAAATTTTTATACTGACAACAGTGTAGGAATTATTGGGAGAAGACTGGAGGTTTTGACAGCTGGATAGGGAACAACTGAAGTTTTTGGAACCCAAGAAGAAGTGCAAGTTTGTTTTAGTTTCTGTTATCCATAAGGTAACTGATGATTCTGATACTAGCAAAATGACCTCAATTCTTTCAACACCTTTTGGAAAGCAAAATGCGGTTGATTCCTAGTTCCACACCTCAGAAACCCTTAACAGCAACTAGCTTGGCCCATTATAGCCCAAACATTTGCCACTATGCAAAAATGACAAACATTTTAGCTTGATGTTTTTGCTAGAGTGATCAGCAGTGAAACAGACAACATTGACATTTAAAGGGTTTATATTCCACAGAGGTGAAAGAAAGTGCACACTTCACTGTTCTTTCAGGTTGTCTGAAGACTCAGCTATTACTTTGGCTCATATTTTGAAGGTTTAATTTTTAAAATGAAAGCTAACATTTTTCTGCCATAATATGCAGCAATATAAAAATATCTGCAGTAGTATGGAAATATATGTGGCTGAGGAGCCTGATTATTCTATAGGTAACGTTTCCCAATTTTTACTGTGCACACCTAACAGCTAGAGTCTGAAAAGATTCCCAATTCTGGACCTCCCATCAATACCCCCATATGGATACTAGAAATCGGGGCTATGCCTTCACTGACGAAAAAGGTGCGTTTTTACAAGCTAAGACCCATTAGCTATTTTGCTGTAAAATCTTAGTGATGAGAAGGCTATGTAGTTTTTACTGGGATGTAGGTAGGTGAGGTCAAACCCAGATTGGGAGTGGGAAGGGGGGAAGTATAATGTTGACCTCACCTAGCTATATAGCTTGCACCTTACCTCCACTAGAACTTTACAGCAAGATAATGAGGCTTGGCAGAATTCAATTTTATTTTTTTAATAATTTCTGTTTGTTTTTATTTTTATCAGTTTGAAGTTTCACACATTTGGGACAGTATATGGGGTCAGACAATAATAATTTAATTACAGTAGATGCCAAAATTAAAAAAACCCAAAGCTTTATAAACTGTTAAAACACAAATTGTCAACATCATGTCAAAATTCACAAAGTAAATATCCTTAAATTGAACTCTAGTAAGTTTTCAAGCAGACTTTTTTCTTTGCCTATCTAAATTTCAATTAGCGAGGAAAATATTTTTTGCCAGTTTGCATGTGTATGAGAAAGCTGGTATTTCCCCCCCCCAAAAATCTAATCCCTCCAAGCCTAGAGATAACTAACTACACCTTGCTGCCCTTTTTTTTTTCTTCAGCAGCTGACCTTTTCAGCAGTGAAGAGACCTCCCAAACTGCTGTTGCAAGCCTGTAAGGCTATGTCATCACTACGTGATTAACTCCTCTCCAGTTAGCCTAGCTCCAGTGAGAAAGCCACATTGTGAAGTACCACGCCAGCTGCACACAGAATGACTACCTTACTTCACGGCATGTACTGTATCGGCTGATGAGCTGCACTAACTAGAACTGTGGCCTATACCCCTAGACAGCCAGCCAACTCCTGATGTTATAATTAAACTGTTATGGGCTAAACAGATGTGTCTTATTTTGAGGTACATGAATACACCCATCTGCTCTTCTGCATTAGTCTACAACTGTAATGTCATACAGATCTTCAAAACCAAGGGACTATACAAGCCATCAAAGACTATTACCATTTTTTTGCAGCATCTTTCACGAAAATCTAGAGTCCTGTTAAACGCAAAGGCAAAATACTGATGATTTTTAGCTAGTCATACAAGAGTTTATATTAAAGATAAAAGTTCTTTCTTAAATATAAACATAGATGACTAGAGAAACTTGAAGCTGATAATACTTTGCAAGCAGTATGGATTTCTACAAACTGCTGAAAATAGTCTACATATTAAAACCAAAAGTTTAAAAAACAAGATACACTTTTACATTTAAAAAGCCAAGGGGTCATACTACGCATGTCTGACTGTGAATGTAAATACAGGGCCTCAGCATGACCACTTATCTCTAGGTTCAATTAAAAAAAAACAACCCTCACAAATCTAGATGACCTCAGTTATGTCCTATTCCTATTTAGTTATATATAATATATATTATTAACATATGGAGCATCGCAAAGCAGGCACATGAGAGTCTGCTGGGCACCATCCTGCAGGCAGCGTTAAGCGGCACTATCGATTTGTCTTCTCACCTTTTCCTATGAAACGAACAGCTCTGAGAACTGGTTTGAGCCTGGGACACAACTCTTAAGTTTGGTCTCTCCTCCCGCCTACACACTCATTTTAACTAGCAGCATGTTAAATCCAGTGTGGTTCACAGTGCTATGAAAATAACCTGGGGAGTTTATCCACACTCAGCGGACCAGGCTAATTTCAACCACTATAGGTTTGTTAGCGGCTTGTTCGCATTAGCGCCCAGAGAGGCTCCCAGTCCCTCCCTGGCGCACATCACACTCCAGCCCCCCGCGGGCTGCGTGGCTCTGCTCTAGTCCCCGCTGCGGGCGGCCTGGGCTATGCGGAGAGCGGCGCCGCAGGCCCCATCCGGCCGCGGGGAAGCAGCACGGCCCCCGCCCTGAGGGAAGGAGACCGTGGGCTCCGTGCCCGTTTCACCTCCCCCAGGCGGAGCCCGGGGCTGCCCCTCCCTCCGCAGGGGGCGGGGCTCGGGCACCAGTTAAACTCCCGGCCTAGACACCCCCCGCCCCCGAGCGGCCCCCTATCCCCGCGCACGCTGAGGGCAGCGCCTCAGAACCCAGCGGAGCCGCCCCCGGGAGAGCCCTGGCGCGGCGGGGGATCGCACCGGGCGGGGCCGGTCTCCAGCCAGACCCCCGCTGCCCCTGGGTGCTGGGGCGGGGCCTGCCCGCGGGAAGAGAGGCCAGCGGAGACCCCGCCGAGTGTCTGTGCCCGGGGGGCCCTGTCCCGCACTTACCGCCGAGGAGCCGCCGCCGTGGTGCGCGTAGCCCCCTTCTTCTCAGCGCCGAGGCGGCTCCTCCCGCCCGCTCGCTTCACCCGCCGGGGAGCGCGAACCCCAAAAACTGAACACAAAATAAAATTAAAAAATAAAAACTTTCCTCGCCGCCGTCTCCCTCCCCCCAGGAGCACGAACCCAAACACACTGAGACACGCCTCCGGGCCGCCCCCCGAGCCGTTCACTGGACAGCGTTGCGACGACCTCTCTGCCCATTGGCCTCATTCCCTGCCTATCATCCACTTCCTCGCCCTTTTCACCCCTCCGTACTGTTAATTGGGTATTGCCTCGATGATCTCTCCACCCATTAGCCACAACTCTTGCCTATCATAACAATACCCACCTTTCCGCATCTTCAATTGGGTAGTGTCGTCACTCGCTACCCATCTATTGGCTACATTCACTGACAGTCATAAGTTGATACACGCCCCTCCACATAATTCATTGGCTGGAGACTCCTCTTCCCTTCTCCCCATTGGCTACAATCCCAGCCCGTTGGAAGAGTTCAGGCCACTGCTCCTGCCCTTTCAACCCTTCACTGGGCGGTATTTTAGTCTCTCCCACCCACTGGGTGACTATTGGGCCCCTCACAAACCAGAGTGCCGCGCCGTTTGGCTCTTCACCGCGCGCCCGCAGCCACGCCCATGTCAAGTGGTTAGAAGAGCTACGTCAATCAACTGTAGACGCGCCCACCGGCTCCCGTGTGGGCCCAGCAAGAGGGAGGGATTATGGCGGGTGTTCAGGTTATTATTAGGGCCACAGCTATAAACATTCAGATCCGCGACACCTCGCCTCCGCCCTTCTACTGGTTAATGACAGAGACGCAACCACCCACCCCCCGCACAGCTTGCGATCCTATTTATCTCCCGGGTGCACCGCCCCCTGCAGGCGTCAGACGGATTGAAATGCTATTTGGCACGGGAGGTGTCGGTCTTAGTGAAGCTCGCAGGCCATTGGTGGAAGAAGCTAGGGGTGTCCCGCCCACCAACCTTCAGCTATTAGAGAACAACAAGCAATGCTATTGGTCACATCAACCATAGCTACTAGTGATTTAACAGCCTGGGTACCATCTAACCGCGCCTCTGATTGGATAATAGTCATGCGCCCGTGAGCGCTAAACCCTCGCACCCCCAGTTTAGCCGGGGGGTTAGTGTGGTCAGGTGCTCTATGACGTGCGCAGCCGCAGTGCTGCTGTAGGTGGTTGCGCGCGCGGCGTTGCTGGGCTTGCGGCCTCAGTCCCGGCGGAGCCGTGCAGCCCTGCCCGCAGCCTCGGCGCGGCAGCGCGTGACGTCCTGACGCGAGCACCAGCCAGGCCTGTGCACTGGGGCAAGGGGTGCGTCACTGCCTGACAGAAACCCCAGTGGTGCCCTGCAGCCCCATACAGCGCAAATCACCTTTGTGGTCTCGTGCCGCCCAGGAGGCGGGTTTCCAGCTAAACCTTTTATTATGAACAGGAACGAGGGTCACTAGATGAAAAGCAGAAAATATCGGGACACATGGGTGGGGCGTGTCCGCCGGCGGAGCAAAAATAAAAGGGGAGGGGGGAGTGCTGCAAAATATCGGGATAAATTGCATCCCAAACACTGGTTGGACAAACATCTAAATATGAGGACGGTCCTGTTTTTATCATGACGTCCAGTCACGCTAACAGGAACTAGGTACGGAAATGAGGTGACAAAACTCGCCCATAGGTTGTGTAGCAGCAGCCTGTGAGAGCATCCTTCCAGCCATCATGCATTTTACATTTAAGGGATGAACTGGCTCCATTGAAGTCAATGAGCCTTGTGTCTATAATGTCAGTGGAGCCAGCATTTCCTCCTCAGTGATTTGAAATCTTGGCTGTAAATTACATTTTTGAACAATTTTCTGATGCTCTTGGGTTAATAAGCTCTCGAAAACCTTGGTCCAGAAACTCCAAATTTGTTTTGTTCTGTAGACCCTGCTGATAGATGTCTTTTAGCTGTCAGGGGTGGGGGGGAGGAGGGGAGAGCTGTTAATGAGGTGATTGAAATTATATAAAGAGTATTTTTCAAGTGTCTGATCAGTGTCATTTATAAGTATAGTTGTTTATAAATAAAAATGTGTCCTTGGACTCCGGCTGCTGGGCTGAGCCAGCAGTAAGGGGGTTATAGATTGGGGACTGGGAGACCAAAACAAAATACAGAGGGGCAGGAATCTGCCTTGGAGGGATTATGAAGTGGTGGGCAGGGGACCAGGAAGGACCTACAGGGGTTGGGGAGTGGAAGTAGTGTGACCAGACAAGTGTGAAAAATGAGCTGGGGGGGGGGGGGAGAATAGGACCTAGTTAAGAAAAAGGCTCCAAAATTGACCTGGCCTATAAAGCGTTGGTCACTCTTAAGTTGAGACACTGAAGGGCGAGAGCTGTGTTTCGGTCCACAAATGGAAGAAGGGGAATATTAGAAGTGTACAGACGTATCGGAAAAGGCAGAGGGAACTCAATGGAGCATGAAAGGAGGACGAATAGAAGACTAGAGAGATAGGATGGAAGAGGCTTGAATAGGGATCCTGATATCCAGCGAACATAGGGCTATGCAGGGTCAGGGAACAGAAAGCCCAGGCAAAATGTGACGTTCAAGGTACCAAGAACTGAGAGTCAGCCTGTCACCACGCAAGCCCTGTCCACAGAAGAGACTTGCTTCCTTAGCTGGGTGTCAGCTCCCGACAAACAGACCTTTAGCCATCCAAGCACCTCCCTGGCCATGCGCCCTTTGCTTACGGTTAAAAATAAAGTGCAGCCCATAATTCCCCCAAGGCCCTTTGATACATTCAATCTGTAGCACCAGCCCCTCATCTAGCTGACGCTCCCAGAAATACCAGTCTGCTGTCTCAAGGCAACAGTGTACACACCAAGCTTGTATATTCAACTCAAATCAGCACTTTGCTATAATATCACAGCACTCAGATAATTAAGTGAAATGGATAAAGTACTAAAGAGTCATGATTCAAGCGAAATAAGTAAGAATAGATGGAAAATAGAAAGGTTCATATGTAGCAAGTCAGGATGAGCTCTTCCCTGACCTCTGTGTGAATTATAGATAGGTGGATAGAATGTCTGGAATGGGAATCTCACTATTTGCATAGGCAGCCTACGCCCATCCAGACTCTGCCGAGCGGGACTGTTTCTTGTGACAAAATGACTCAACCTCAGTTGGGTGGTAATGCAACAAGGCAATGAGTTCAACCCATGAAGGGAGAGAGGTTGGAGACAGGTATATGTGCTGTGGGCAGGCTCCTTGTGACTAGAAGCAGTTGCACCTCGCGGCGCTCTCCTCTGCTGTGAATGTCAGAGTTGATTTTTTATTCCGTTAAGACTCTAGATACAAGTTGCTGGGCTGAGCTCACTTCGGCTAAATGTGCACAGCAGTGGCTCCCCTACAGTGGCGAAATCACGAAGAGCTGAAAAATACATAAAGAGCTTTGAAATTACTGGCTGGAGCACTGAATACTGTGCTGAACTAGCTGGCGAGCAAGACTAGTGGACAGAGAGCTGCGTGAGCTCGACGCAGTTGTGGGAGATGGCTACGCAAACCGGGACAGCTGGTGAGTGGAGGCGGGCTGGCAGAGGCCGCCATATCTGTGGGGTGAGTGTGGAGCAGCCCTACAGAGGCGAGCGGAGCCGAGCAGTTTGCAGGACAACTGGAGCAGCTCACGAGCAGCTGTGGCACGCGCGCACAGTTGTGAGGACGGCCAAGGAGCAGAGTGGAGGGCTAAGCGCGGAGCAGTTCGTCAGGAGAAGGCGGAAGCAGAGACCCACGGAGAAGGCAGGGCAGTTTGGGCACCACAGACAAAGGTGCCCTTTCAACACCCAGGCTGGGGAGGACCTCTACAGATAGACTTGAATTCCTGGGTGCACTGACCAGAAACTTTTGGTTGTTGGACGTTGGAGGGATTTGGACTTAGAACCTAAGGGGAAAAGACATTGCCAAAGTGTAATTGAGGGTGGTTGGTTGGTTAAACTCGTTGTGTTTCTCCAATGGGAAGGCCGCATGATTCCTCCTATAAAAGAAAGATTTCGCTAACAACCAGACTCCGTGCTTGCGAGAGGGGAAGTATTGCCTCCTAGAGGCGCCCAGGAGGGTGTGGTATGTAAGTGTCCCAGGTCACTGGGTGGTGGCTCGAGCCGGTTATGCATGGTGTTATTGAAATGGAACCCCTGGATACTGAACCTGGCCCTTTGTTGCTGCCAACTCAGAGGGGCAGAAGGGTTACACATATAAAACGAAATCATAATGCGCTATCTGGAAACGAAATGTAACATGCTAACCTCCCGTCTAAAGAATTATCTCACCCAAAGTCTTCTGCAGCATTTCCAACCAAGGCTGGTTTAGATCCCATTTTCATGAATGTAAACACACTGCCTAGCTGCAAGATGATGGGATGTCTTCTTTGTTCTGTAAATATACCTCTGAAGTTGTATCTCAGGATAAGGTTCTCTTCCCCTGTTCTGTTTCCCTACCTGTTAATTCCTTTCTACAATTCTTACAGTCCTTCATTTGCGTTCAGTTTAGATGGTGATGTGAGACCCATTGTGTTAATTTACAGTGCTTAATTTACATCTCAGCAGAGAGGGGAATAAGCATCTCTTGTTTGAAAGAAAACCTGTGTGCCAGCTCTGCCTGGATACAGACTTGAAAACATATTTTCAGTATGTAGACATAACTCCTTACATAGTATCTGTACATACATTTCACAAATATAGTAATGACCAGTGTGACCCCAGCTTTCGTTTAAGACCTTGCATGACATTGTGAGGTGAACCAGAATGTACACACCAGAATCGGGACATTCCTGTAACACTCTTGTCAGTTGGCTTTAAGGGGTTCTTGGGTCACAGAGAGATCCTCAACTGTGACTTACCTTATACCTTTCCAATTCTGGGTTTCCAATTCTAGTTCCTAAAGCATTGCCAAGTGTTGCTTGCATAATTTTAATGACTGCCACATTCTACTTAACACACGGCTGTATATCAGTGGAATCCTTTTCATTGGGATTCTCCAACAGAGAACCTTATTATCCTGACTGAATGGAATTTCTGGTCAGCAGAAATTACCATTTAAATCATTCTAATGCTGGTCTGGGAACTGCAGAAGTGTGACATGCCTGTCATGTTACTGAATAAGCCTGTGGAGTTAGGAGAAGCCACTGTCTGCACTGGAAGAACAATAGAGCCCTTTGCCTGCCTGCCAGTCATCCCCAATTGGAATAGCTGTGAGATGCTGTCACAGGGCATCTCTGTCACTAGCTGGTGTACTTCAGTGCTTGCCAGTTCGCATAGTCTCACAGTCACAAACACACACCAGGTTGTTATCCTTTCACCAAGGTATGCATTTATTCTTACAAAGTAACTGTGATGCAGGCATACAGTAAGGAGAGACTTTCATACCACCATCACACCTCAGCCCACACTCACCGTCTAAACCAGGAGTTGGCAACCTCTGGCAATTGGCTCACCAGGTTAAGCACCCTGGCGGGTCAGGCCAGTTTGTTTACCTGCCATATCTGCAAGTTTGGCCAATCGCGGCTCCCATTGGCCGCGGTTCGCCGCTCCAGGTCAATGGGGGCTGCGGGAAGGGTGACCAGTATATCCCTTGGCCTGTGCCACTTCCCACAGCTCACATTGGCCTGGAGCGGCAAACCGCGGCCAGTGGGAGCCGCAGTCAGCTGAAACTGCAGATGTGGCAGGTAAACAAACTGGTCCGGCCCGCCAGGGTGCTTATCCTGGTGAGCTGTGTGCCAGAGGTTGCTGACCCCTGCTCTAAGCTTTCCTTCTGAGCTCCCTTTGTTTCCAGTTCATTCCATTTATATCCTTCCAATTACATAATTAGCCCAGTGGTTACCACCGAGGTGCTCATAATCCCGCAATGGAAAGGTTAAATGCCTCCAGCTGGGCTGCAGCCTGAAGAAGGCTGCAGCAATATCAGTGGTCAGGGTGCTGCTGATAGTGCACTGTCACAGACACCCAGTATAGGGGGCCAGCATACAAGAAACAGGCAGTGGTGATATGCTTCATGCATGTTCTGCATCCATCATAGCTATCAAAAAACTTAACAACTATTGGAGGAACTGAGGCTATCACTACACTACAGTTTAAGTCAACGTAAATTATGTAAATCAACGTAGATTATGTCATTCAGAGGTGTGAATTGGTCACCCCCGTGAGCAATACAACATATGCTGACTTAAACACCAATGTGGACCTTTCCTGTGGACATAGCTGCCACCGCTTGTTGTGGGTGAATTAATTAAGTAGATGGGAGAGCTTTCTCTCATCATCTTACAGCAGCTATACAGAGAGCTAACAGTGGCGCAGCTGTGCCACTGTAGTTTAGCCATAGCCAAATAGATAGAATTAGCATGAGATTTAAGCCTGGTCTACACTTCAAGGTTAGGTTGATGTAAGCCACCTTGTGTCATCTAGATGTGTATGAGTCTACACTTACAGTTGTCTCCCACTGATGTAAGCACCCCATTACAGCGACAGTTACACCACCTCCCTAACCAGTGTTGAGCCATGGTCAATGTACTGAGGTCAACACAACACGACTATAGACACTGCGTTACTTATGTCGACCCTAACACTCCTCCAGCATCTGGCTTACAATGCCTGACACTGACTACTCTGGTCACAATTGTGAACTCTACTGCCCAGGGGTCATGGAGACCAGAAGCCTCACATCCTCTTTAAAGCCCTGCAAATTTGTGAAATGCCTTATCCTGATTATCCAGCTTGGCAAGCAAGCTCCCCATTGTTGTGTGCAACTGCCCAGCATACCATGCTGGCTACATGCTCCAGACGTGCACCGGCTTGGAATAGACAGGAAATATTGGATCTCCTAGGTCTGTGAGGAGAAGAGGCTGTGCAAGCACAGTTATGGACCAGCTGAAGAAATATGGACATCTACAAGAAGATTGCACGGGGGATGCAGGAGAAGGAGTACAACAAGGACCAGCAGCAATGCTGCATGAAAGTGAAGGAAGTGAGTAGGCATACTGGAAGACCAAGGAGGCCAACAGTCATACTTGGTGGAGATCCCAGTTCAACCCCACATACCACCATGGATACCTCTGATGAGCCTGACTCACAGGCTCCTGACGTGAACAGCAATGCTCAAGACATAGTGGCTGGATTTGCAATAGACTGGAGTTCTATAGTGGCGCAATAGATTGCAGTTCAGGAACCCCATTGCTGCAAATCCAGTCACTATGTTCCTGCACATTGCTGAGAGTCACAGTCCTGTGCAGCAGGAGACGATTAATAGCCTTGCACACTTACATGACCAGTGGAGGGTTGCATACTGGGATACCGACCCATGGTGCACTGCACTATGCATCAACACAAGCACTAATGGTGAGTATATGTTGGTCCGATGCAAGGAGCCAAGTATCCACACACACAAACAATATACTAACTGCAGTGGCTTTATGCTGATGTAACTTGTGTTGACCAAAGTTTGTACTGTAGACGTGGCCTTAGACATACAAACCAGTAAGCACCATTAACCATAAGAAGCATTCTCCATTATGTAGCGCTCATTGCCATAGAAGAATTAGCTTTAAATCAGGTTTCTACGGACACCTCCACTAAGTGGAGTGAAAATACACTTGCAATTCTATAATGAGCTTTAAGGCATACCAAAGGCACTATATAAATCAAAATATAAAATAAAATAAGGGTACATAGGAATGAAGACCCTCCGTCTGTTTCATAGTTCTCATTAATTGAACAGGGAACACGTGCTTTCTTTTCTCCAGTGCATTCTACCCAGTTTATTGTATAATCAAAGATTGCTAATATGCTGTCGATAGGCTATACACAGGGAGCGTGTGTAAGACAATGCTGAAGCAAAGCTGTCATTATCTCCCATAAATGTAAATAAACTTGTTCATCTTAGCAATTGGCTGAACAAGAAGTAGGACTGAATGGAATTGTAAACTCTAAAGTTTTACATTGTTTTGTTTTAAAGTGCAGTGATGTAACAAAAGAAACTACATTCATAAATTGCACTTTCACAATAAAGAGGTTGCACTACTGTACTTCTATGAGGTGAATTGCAAAATACTATTTCTTTTGTTTATAATTTTTACAGTGCAAATATTTATAATAAAAATAATAATATAAAGTGAGCACTGTACACTTTATATTCTGTGTTGTAATTGAAGTCAATATATTTGAAAATGTAGAAAAACATCCAAAATATTTAATACATTTAAATTGGTATTCTAGTGTTTAACAGTGCTATAAAAACTGCGCTTAATAGCAATAAATTTTTTAAATTGTGATTAATTTTTTTGTTAGTTAATTGCATGAGTTAACTGCTATTAATCAACAGCCCTGGTATAAATCTTTGCAGGAATTTTCTTTGTATTGTTTTGTCTGTTTTTTGTGGGTGCTATCAGAGGTAAGAGGAGGGGCAATGAAAAGAGATAACGTCACCTGTATTGCAATCCTTTTGGTCTCCTTCCTCTGAAGCATCAGGGATGGTCATGGCGGGAGATGGGATATTGAAGGGGGTGGACCAGGGTTCTGAGGTGGTACTAAGCATAGGTGGCAGGTATAACAGGCCAGGGAAGGCTCTGCTTTCCCTGGCTGGAGCTGCTGCTGTGGGACTCTGGGTTGGAGTTGCTCAGGCCGGCCTGGGGCTCTGGTCAGTTGGCCGACTGGGACCAGCCCAGGACTGGGGCCAGTCCAGGGCTCCTCCAGCCATGGGAAGGAGGGTTGAGGGAGATCAGGGCTCCTGCTGTGGAGAACGGTGCCTTGTGCAGAAGGGGGTGGATTCGCAGGGCTAGCATCTCCAAAGAAGGATCCACCCACCACCCATGGTACCAAGCATTCTGTCTCTCAGGTGCTTGGCTGGCTGGTTGTGACTCACATGTTCAGGGCCTAACTGATCATCATTTGTGGGGTTGGGAAGAAATTTTCCCCCAGGTCAGATTGACAGGGCCTTGGGGGTTTGGGGCTGGGGGTTTCACCTTCCTCTGTAGCATGTGGGTTCAGGTCACTTGCCAGGATTCTCTGGATATACCTCACAATCATTTCTCTGCCATTGTGGGGGCCTCAGCCACTAGTGCACCTTGTTCTCTCCTAATCTCTGTCTATGGGCACAATATTCTACTCTCCTGTGAGCTATATATTTAGGTCTAATTTCAGTTGTTGGGTTTAGTATGCAAGTGCTGGGTGATTTTGATGGTCTGTGATATACAGGACTAGATGGTTTGGTGGTCCTTTGTGGCCTTAAACTCTATGACTTTGTAAATTTCATTCCTTTCAGTGTAGTAAAAGAGACCCAGATGTCTTGCCTTTCTAGTTCCAGTCTGTAAGACAGATCTGCATTACATAAAACAAATAGGCTTTTGTTGGGTTTATCCCGCTGTTTTCAGTGGACTCGGGGGGGGGATAGCCCTCACACTAGCTGCTGGGTCACACCATACAAAACCTTCCTGCTCTATTTCACTCAGCTGCACAGAAATTGGATCAAGTTGGATGAAGAAACTGCATTTCTCTTCTTTAGCCACAGAGTGTCACTCTCATGCCACCACTCAGGCGTATGGCCAGTCAGAGAGCTCTTGGAGGTGTTGTTTCTATTGAATAAGAACTTTGAAAGGAAGAGAAACTTACAAGTGAACATTTTTGGGATCTCTAGAGTCTGATGAATTCAGTGCAAGATTTTATATGAGGAGAACAAAGCATTTGATGGAAGACTGAAGAAACAAATCCAGTGGGAAACCAGTTGGGGTCTAATCCTATTTTCACTGAAGTCAATGGCCAAACATTTGTTGATGTGTTTAGAACCAGGAGAGGACTCTAAACTGATCATCCAATAAAGTAAATCCTCAGAAGGACCACAGCCTGAATATGGATCCATAGAAACCCTTTAGTCTTTGCGACCCGCTTTGTGACAGTATGACTATTGCCACATACCTTTTCTCTTTACCGTATAATACACATATCCTCATCTTTCAGGGCGTTACTTTTGATTTTTTAATTAAACTTGATTTTTAATGTCACAGAACACACAATAACATAGTATCTGACAGACAGATATGGTTCAAGAGTCAGGCCCCATGATAGAGGGCTATACACAGAAGTATATATGAAATGGGACATCTCTCACTTGGGGAGGGCCGCAGCAAGTAACAGGGGGCTCAGAGGAACTGCTCCTTACTCCAGCTCATCTCCATCTCCTCCCCTGAGCGCGCCACCCCCACTCCGCTTCCCGCCCCCTCCAGGCTTGCCAGGCCAAACAGCTGATGGGTGCGGCAAGCACGGAAGGAAGGGAGGGAGAGAGAGAGAAGCGGAGTGGTGGTGGTGCGCTCAGGGAGGAGGTGGAGGCAGAGTGGAGATGAGCTGGGGCGGGGACCAGTTCCTCTCCCTACCCTGACATAACGCAGCCTCACCTATAACACGGTGAGATTTTTTGGCTTCCGAGGACCGTGTTTTATTGGGGTAGAGGTGTATACTGTAGAAGGAATCACTTTGCCTACCCCTGAAATACAGCCAAGGCTAGAAAAGAACATGACAGTTGTTAAAAAGTGACGTATAAAAAGGTAATAAAAGAATGTTGTGCCCTCCTGTTATGTATAAGTATAGCCTGATGTGTTTTTCCCGGATTACTTCTTAACATTGGAAATTCACTTCTTACCTACCCTTCTTTTTCATGGGAGACTTTATAAACAACTGAAGAACTAGTAGGACTATGACATCTTAAGTAACAAGGAAGTAAACCTGAACACTTGGGAATTATTTGGCCTCCAACTAAAGCTCTGATGTTTTTTTTTTTTGTTAAAATTTATTTAGCCCAATGTAACTGTTCTGCCAAGTGGAGCCAGCAGTAACCATGGCCAAGTTCAATATTTAGGGGTTCCTTTCCAATGATACAACACAGAACTGGCTCAAGACGCCACTCAGTAACCTGGGAAAATTACACACCATCCCTGGTCACCTCTGAGAGGCAATACTTCCCCACTCACAAGCACAGAGTCTGAGTGTAGAAAATAAACTTTTAATAAAGGGATGGAAGTAACTCAGCATTCATTTGGGAAAACACCACTAACAGGGTTCATAAACATAAACCATGAGCAAAAGATCCACCCCCAAGTAAATTGGGCAGTGTCCTCTTCTCCCTCAGGTTCTTAAGTTCAGCAACCCAAAAGTCCCTTTCATGTGCCCGACTTCTCTGCACCCCACTCACAGTTGCTGTCCTTGGTCAGTGCAGACCCAGAGTTAAGAGGTGCAACTGCAGAGCTCACCTCCCAGACTGTGGGAGGGGGTGGGTAAAGAGGCACCTTACTCGCTTCATTGCTCAGGCACTTGCTTGTTGCCCCTCTCTGCCAGCCGCCCTCCTGGGCACTCAGTGCACCTGTCTGCCAACTGCCCTGCTGGCCGCTTGCTGCACCTCTCTGCCAGTCACTCCTGCTGGCCGCTTGCTGCACTTCTCCACCAGCCGCCCTGCTAGCAGCTCACTGCCAGCCAACTGTCTGCTGCCACCTTCCTCTCTGCTGTGATCTCTGCACATCAGTCTCTTAGTAATTTTCAGCTCGTTCCAGGCTGGCCAGAAACACTGCCCCATCTCACGTGAGCTTAGTTCTCAGTAATTTTTAGCTCTTATCAGGCAGGGCAGAAACACAGTTCTGCCACAATTGATTTCAGCTCTGATTGAGCATTTAAAATAACAAGGGGCTTGTCTACACCATGTGGGTAAACGCTCTTTGTTGGCACTTTTGCCAACAAAATACTTCTAGCCCGTGTGTTGCAGCAAAACTTTTATTTTTTTTTTGGAGATTGTGTGCTTTTTTAAATACCTGCAAAAGACAAAAGTTTTGTCAACAACTTGGCAGCATAGACAAGCGCAAAGAGGCTCCTAACAAAGTCTATTTAGCTCTTTCTTTGAGAGAGAGAGAGAGAGAGAGTGTGTGTGTGTGTGTGTGTGTGTGTGTGTGTGTGTGTGTGTGTGGTCGGTCCTTTCAGCTGAGGGTCACCCCTCATTTGGGACAGGTTAAGCACGGTCCTGCATCCCTGTATTCCTACAATAAAGAAAACAACATTGGTAACAGCATTTCACTACTCCTGAATTCAGTACTAAAGTGATTTGTAACCCAACGGCAGACAAGGGTGATCACTTTGAACAACACTGCTGTATCTGCTAGATATCTAAGCAGAGTAGGTGTGTTCATGTAAATACAGTTTGCTTCTAAAGCCTCTCCCCCCCTCCCAGCTAGCTATAAGGGGAATTCATTCAGATCCCGATTACACCAAAAATTAGTTTAAAGAAAAGATCTTTGTTAAAGATTCAGCAATGCACCCATGCCTTCGTTTAAGGGCTGAGAAAGCTCTCATACCAGTTCCCTGGGGCCTCTAAGAAGACTTCTACCAAAAAAAGAAGACAAGATTTGATATTCCTGAGAGTTGTAAGAAGGGGGGTGGGGGATGGGGAGAAAAAAAGGCATGTTTCAGGCCTTTATTCATGATAAAGAAACAAAGAAAAGAAACCTATACCCAATTATTATCCTTCTCAGGTCACAGAGCAATGCAAAAGAACAATTTAGGACAAAAAGGGAAGAATACTGTATCCAAATGAAAAACAGGAGGAAATCAGGGAGCTAATGTCAAATTTAATTTTCCAAATTGGAAATTCCCAAGTCACTAGTATTAACACTTCTACTCTTACAAAAACCGTTTAGTGTCTGAGGACCACAATTGTTCAGAACCTGGGCTGCATGGCTATTTCTAATACGAGAAGGTAATTTTTTTAAACTCCACCAATTTTAGTGTGCCATCTGCGTAAAGAATAGTGCCTGACCTTCCTCTACAAACAAACAGCATGTTTGGTTTGAAGAGCTTTTTAGTGGTTTCACTAGCAGTAAGCTGTTGTGCACACTTAATGCGGTGAGAGAGGGAGGGTGAAAAGCACAGGGTTACCAGCCCAGAACCAAAAGAAAAAATAACTGTTAAGACAGCAATTACTCTTAAATAAACAGACACTTTTAAGAAGCATATAAATGGACAATTTTTCAGAGCCAAAATTAAGACAATACTTCATTCAGGTGCTATTTTTAAGCCATTTTTAATTTCACGCCATCACCGTGATATTTAATTTTTCAGCAAAACAACATAAGCATTTTTTTAAGAAAAAGAATAACTAGGAAAATATTATGAACAATTTTGTATTCCTTTAACCTAGCACTCTTTCTTTGCTGTTTTCCACTGGAATGTTTAAAACAGCGTGTCATTTGCAATAAATGAAATAAAATAAATCCGTTAGTTTCTATGGATTATTTGCAAGTGGCAGGGTAGCTGGAACTAAAGTTCTTTTGCAGTTTTGCTGGGGTTAAAGCTCAGATGAAATCTTGGAAAAAATTTTAATTTACGCTTTAATCCTCCCAGTTCCACCAATTTGAATAAAATCCTGCTCACCACCAATAGCTGCATCTGCCATGACACTATGAGTAGCTAAATACAAATGAAGACTAGTAGGAATGGGTATATAAAAGTAAAAGGATCTCTTTACTGTTTCCCCACTTTCCCATTAATCCACTGTTAGTGGCTGTAGCAGTTGCCCTGGCTCAGGCTGTACAATACTTTCCTTCTCCCCAGCAGCAAAAGAAAACCTGCAGATTCAGATGAGTACTAGCGTTTGCAAAGGTGTCAAATTTTATGCACTTCCATGTACACTATTTCTAATTAATATATTTCTCCTATCCCCACCACAGCACAAGGAACTGGTGTGGCTAGAAAAGGAAGGCCAGGGAAGAGCCCCCAGGGTTGCAGATGGGAGGGGGAATCAGGAACCTGTCCTGCTAGCAGGGCTGGTGCAACCATTTAGGCGACCAGGGCGCTGGGATTTGGGGGGGCTCCATTTTCTTCGGCAGCGACCGTGGTGGTCAGATCTTCGGCCGCTCTGGTTGCCGCCAGCATTTAGGCGGAGGGAGCTGGGTCAGGGGAGCGCGGGAAGGGCCACCTGCAGCAAGTAAGGGGGGGCGGCACACAGGGGAACTCCCTGCCTCAGCTCACCCCTGCCCTGCCTCTTCCCTGAGCTTCACTTCTCCTGCCTCCCAGGCTTGTGGCGCCTAAGTTGATTGGTGCTGCAAGCCTGGAAGGTGGGAGAAGTGAAGCAGTGATGGTGTGCTCGGGGTGCTCGTGCTCGTGCGTGGAGCAGGGGTGAGCTGGAGCGGGGGGGAGAGCCTCAGGGCAGAGGGTGGGGGGTGAGGAGCTGCTGCAACGGGGCGCCACAGGGCGGAGGTGGGGAGCTGCCGAGGGGGGCTCAGGGCAGGGGCGTGGGGGTGGGGGCGCAAGGTGGAAGTTTCGCCTAGGGCGTGAAACATCCTTGCACCGGTCCTGCCTGCTAGTACCATCCCACAAGTGAGGACAGCTTCGAGTCAGGAGTAAAATCCCCTCAAAAGTTCCTATCCCATCAAGAGCTGCCGAGGCCCAAGCTCCAGCAGAACAGTGGGAGCAGGTGTGTGTGAACGTTGGGTATGGAGTGGGGAGCTGTATCACCTAAGAGGATTAGGGTAGCTGAGGATTGTGAGGGGGCAAGAGCTAGTCAGGGAGATGGAAAAAGAGGGGACTGGGGAGAGAATGGCTTTGGGGAGTGGGTGTGTGGGGGGTTGTACACAGAGGGAGCTGGAGGGAAAAGAGCAGGAAATAGATTGGGAGGCAGAAAGGAACTGGGGTTTGGGGAATGCCTGTGATGAGTGAGGGGAAATTGAAAGAGCCAGTAGAGACCAGGTGGTGGTGAGAGAAGCCTAGGGAAAAGGTTATGAGGGGAGAAAGGGCAGCCTGGGTCCAGGAGTGTTAGAGGGAGGGGGCAGCTAGGGGGAACATCTGCAGGATCCTGGGGCCAGAGTTGTTTCTGTCACATGTCCCTTGTGCCCTAGCCAGCACCAGCCCTTCTGTTGCTGCCTCCAACTTCCACTCACTCACTCACTCTCCCCCCATCTCTTCCTAGCTGCCAGTACTTCCTGGCTGGGGCACTGCAGGAGAAGGCATGCCAGAGACAAGAGGAGGAAGAGATTTGAGTTACAGGCATTAGGAGATGGAATCCTGCTACTAGCCCATACCTACACCAGATGTGTAAATAATTGCAGGGAATGTGGGCAAGCAAGATGAAGTTGCCACATGTGCAGCATCAGCCGAGATGCTGGATGGTTGTCCAGCCTTGAGATAGCTGATGGAGGCTGGTACTATGACATACTCCTCCATTTGAAGCTGATACTGGAAATAGTAAAAGCAAAGTTCTTGGAGTTTGCTTTGTTTTTTCTTTCTTACCTGAATCATACCCTGCACAAACTTGTGACTCACTCATTGTGCTATCTTGGCCAGCATCCTGGGACTGTTGGCAGCTAAACCAATCCCCCAGTCTCAGGTGCTGAGCTCCCTGCACCTCCTGCCTAACAGGAAGCTGACAGCAGCTCCCTTCTTGGCTGCCATTTGACCTAAAGCTAGGAAGGAGTGGAGAAAATATGGTAGGACTTCCAGGTCTCACTGAGAACAGGGGACAGGGCTGCCCAGGGGACAAGCAGGGTTATTTGCCCCAAGCCCTGGGCCCTGCAGGGGCCCCCATGAGAATATAGTATTCTATAGTATTGCAACTTTTTCTTATGGAAGGTGCCCCCGAAATTGCTTTGCCCCAGGCCCCCTGAATCCTCTGGGCAGCCCTGGCAGGGGAAGCCCACTGACAGAAGTCCTGGGTCAACAGTGTGGTGCCATTTACAGGCCCCATCTTCTCTCCACTTCCTTGCACAGTGAGGCTGTTGACAGATCTCAGTCAGGCAGCAACAGGAGCAGGAAGATCAGTGCTGAAGTGCTGGCTCAGTAACTGGCCCATTGGACTTCACCCATGCAGTACTCCACACAGAGGGTCCCCATCTGCCCATTCTTTAGATGTGGAGAGGAAGGGGAGAGCTTCCAGGAGTGCCCCAGCTTCCAGTGTGTGATGGGAGATTTGCACAAATATCCCCTCCCCACATCACATGGGATGAACCTTGCAACATACAGTGTGGACTACAACTGCCGTCAACCCCCTTCCCACTGTACATCCCTTTCTCCTGCCCAGATGGGAGAAAGGCTCCTGAACCAGGAAGTGACTAGGCACCTTGAGGAAGCAGCAACCACATGATGACCCTGGAACTGGAGGGAAGCTGAATGCAGAGCAGAGTCCCCAGGAACTGTGTACAGAGACACATGTAGAACAGGCTGAGTGCGCCAGACAGTATAGCTGTTTGGAGGTCTGTATGGGGCTTATGGGAGAGCAGCAGAGTAGATAGCCAATGCAGAGGTGCCCCCCCTCAGAGAAACACCACTAAATAAGCCTGGCCTGCAAGTTCCCATTTGCTAGAATAGAGACTGGACTGGAGGGGGCACCTCAGCCACTGGGCCTGAAGAACACTGTCAATTGGACTGCCTCCTCTCCCCCAACCCCAAACAAGAGCCACTATTGCTCACTGTGAACTGTAACTGTTTAAGCTTTCTGTACCTAGGGTATCTAGACTGCAACTTTGCCCTTTCCTGCCTACCCAAGTAAAATATCCTTTCACTCAGCTATGTGTCAGAGTGATTTCAGGGGCTAGCTGCTGAGGTCAGGTTGCCAATGTTCTAACTGCACAAAACCGAACACCCTAGCCCCACCCCTTCCCTGCCCCAAGGCCCCACNGATGTTTCCTGCAGAGAGTGCTATAGGGCAGCAGGTCTCAAATTTGAGTAACCCAAGGACCCTCATTTTGATTTAAAATTTTGCTGTGGACCCCCATTCACCCGCTCAGCCCCAGGCCCTGCCCCCACTCCACCCCTTCCCCCAAGGCCCCACCCCCCCACTCACTACATTCCCCCTCCCTTGGTGGCTCGCTCTCCCACACCCTCACCCACTTTCACTGGGCTGGGGCAAAGGTTTGGGGTGTGGGAGGAGGGTGAGAGTTCTAGCTGGGGAAGCAGGTTCCGTGATGGGGCCAGAAATTAGGGGTTCAGGTGTGGGAGGGGGCTCTGGACTGGGGCAGGAAGTTGGGGTGTGGGCCCTGGCTGGGGGTGCGGGCTCCGGGGTGCAGGAGGGGGCTCCATGTTGTTGGGTGGAGATGAGAGATTCGGAGTGTGGGAGGGGGCTGTGGGTTGGATGCAGGAAGGGGTATGGGCTCAGGGTGGGATCAGCAATGAGGGGTTCAGGGTGTGGGAGGGGGCTCAGGGCTGGGGCAGAGGATTGGGGCTGGACTTACCTCGGGCAGCTCTGGGTCAGCAGGGCTAAGGCACGCTCCCTGCCTGTCCTGGTTCTGTAGTGTTCCCCAGAAGCAGCCAGCAGCTCTGGCTCCTGAGAGGTGGGTGGGGGAGCAGGAGGCTCCGCATGCTGCTCTAGCCCACAGACACACCCCCCCCCCCAGCTCCCCTTGACTGTGGTTCCTGGCCAATGGGAGTGCAGAGCCAGTGCTTAGGGCAGGGATAGCATGAGGAGCCCCGTGGCCCCCCACCCCGACCTAGGAGCCAGACCTGCTGGCCACTTCCAGGGTGCAGAGCAGAGCCAGGACAGGTAGGGACTAGCCTGCCTTAGACCCACAGCACCACAGACCGGACTTTTAACAGCCTGGTTGGTGGTGCTGACTGGAGCTGCCAGGGTCCCTTTTTGAGCAGGCATTCCACTCAAAAACCAGATACCTGGCAACCCTATGCTGAGGCGGCTACAGTCCTTGCCTCCAAGTTGTAGTCCACTACTGGTACCTTAGTGGGTTGGTGTATTCCAGCTCTGAGCAGCATTAATAACTACACACAGTTGTCTCTCCTTTACTTTGGGGGAGGGAGAAAGGTGCTTTCCCCACAACCCTATGCTAAACTGCTCCAGAGTCCTAGGGGATGTCACCAGATTCCCCCCACCCTGTGGAGCAGCAGAGGAGATAGTGCTTTCCTTCTGAGGGCTGCTGCAATGGGAATGGATTGAAAGACCTGTAGCTCTCATTGCATGTTGCAGAAAAGAGCATGCCCACTCCCAACGGCCCTCAGCAGCTCTGTTCTGTTCAGCAAGTGGCCCACACAGACTTGTGCTGCTGATAGATTGCCTACTGTTTGGCCCCGAGACCAGACTAGGGCAACCCTGGGAACTACCCTAACTTGTGGCCCTGCTCAGTGGCCTCTCTGGGCCATTGGTAGAGCACAGAATCATCAGGCTGCTATAGGCCTACACTAGAATACCAGCACACAGGGACCTAATGTAAGGGGAAGCAGAGAGCTAGCTCCATCTCTCCTGCAGAGCATCTCCTGCAGCAGAGATATTTCCAGGAACAGCCCTTTTGCAAGGATTTAGCCATCACAGAGAGGCTACAGTGCAGGGGTAAGTTCCCCTCCAATATTTATTTATTTTTACACCAAACACCCCTAACATAGGATATTCCAAAGCAAGATCCAGCCTGCTAGAACCCTCCCACTGGCTGCAGGGCATACATCAACAGCAACCAGCTCTTACTTGTGTCTCTGTCTTTGTTCATTGTGTGTCTGTCTCTTTGGATGCAATTAGGAGACTGTGGGTCCAGTGTAAATGAGCATGATTTAGACACGTAGCAGAGGAAGTTAGTGAGAAACCGGCAGCATCTGAACTGAATTTTTCTCCCAGAAAACTTTTGATTTATTAAAATACTTATCAGATATTCACTTTATTTACTCTATTTGTTACTGTATCTCCACCTTGAAAGAGCAACAGTAAATGCTTTAAAATACTAGAGGAAAGGTCTTTATTTCACTGAAGTGCCCATCAGAACCTCTGCCTATTGTATTTCTACTGAAGTGTTATTTTATAACTTCCTGACCACAAGGTGCATTAGCCTGTGGGAATAGACTCTCAAAGACAAGTGATGGAATCATTTACAAAGCACTAGAAAATGTAGTGGGGGACTAATCTTGTAGCAGGTTGGGGCAGTAGACGAGATGACCCAGTGGTCTCTTCCATCTCTATCAATGGAACAAGTTATCCCTCAGTACTCTAAAAGGAGCCATTTTCCTTTCTTTCAATAGCTGCACGCTGTGATTAATGGCCATGCTAAACCAGAGCAACTGATCCTTCTACACTGCAGTGCTTCTCAAACTTTTGGACTGGTGACCCCTTTCACATAGCAAGCCTCTGAGTGTGACCCCACATATAAATTAAACACACTTTTTTATATATTTAACACCATTATAAATGCTGGATGCAAAGCGGGATTTGGGGTGGAGGCTGACAGCTCACGACCCCCTGAAGGGTCCCAACCCCCCGTTTCAGAACCCCTGTTCTATAGCAGGGGTTCTCAAACTTCATTGCACCATGACCCCCTTCTGACAACAAAAATTACTATAGGACTCCAGGACATGCTATATGAGAAATAGGCATTATTTATTTATATTATCTGGGGGAAGGAGTGAACCAGGATACTTTACCCAACTGTCGTCAATCTATATTCTGGCTCACAGGCCTGGTCTACACTATGCGTTTAAATCGATTTAAAGAGAGTTAAATCGATTTAACGCTGTACCTGTCCACACTACAACACCCTTTATATCGATATAAAGGGCTCTTTAAATCGATTTCTGTACTCCTCCCCGACGAGAGGAGTAGCGCTAAAATCGATATTGCTACTTCGG